>NC_084526.1:43349652-43469863 GCF_024500275.1 Phycodurus eques
TTGTCCCTTTAGGGGTCGCCACAGCGCGTCATCCTTTTCCACGGAAGCCTATCTCATCTCCCAGATCCCAATGTCATCTGTAAACATCACGGCCCACGGGGATTCCAGTCTCACCTCATCTGTCAGCCTATCCATCACCACGGCAAACAGGAAGGGGCTCAGGGCTGATCCCTGATGCAGTCCCACCTCCACCTTCAATTCGTCTGTCGCACCTACAGCACACCTCACCGCTGTTCTGCCGCCCTCGTACATGTCCTGTATTTTTCTAACATACTTCTCTGCCACTCCAGACTTCCGTATGCAGTACCACAGTTCCTCTCTGGGTACTCTGTCATCGGCTTTCTCTAGATCTACAAAGACACAATGTAGCTCCTTCTGACCTTCTCTGTACTTTTCCATCAACATCCTCAAGGCAAATAATGCATCTGTGGTCCTCTTTCTAGGCATGAAACCGTACTGTTGCTCGCAAATACTCACTTCTGTCCTGAGTCTAGCCTCCACTACTCTTTCCCATAACTTCATTGTGTGGCTCATCAACTTTATTCCTCTATCGTTCCCACAGCTCTGCACATCACCCTTGTTCTTAAAAATGGGCACCAGCACACTTTTCCTCCTTTCCTCAGGCATCTTCTCACGCACTAGAATTCTATTGAACAAGCTGGTCAAAAACTCCACAGCCACCTCTCCTAGATGCTTCCATACCTCCACAGGAATGCCATCAGGACCGACTGCCTTTCCATTTTTCATCCTCTTTAATGTCTTTCTAACTTCCCCCTTATTAATCATTGCCACTTCCTGGTCCACCACACTTGCCTCTTCTACTCTCCCTTCTCTCTCATTTTCCTCATTCATCAAGTCCTCAAAGTATTCTTTCCATCTAGCTAGCACACTGCTGGCACCAGTCAACATATTTCCCTCTCTATCCTTAATCACCCTAACCTGCTGCACATCCTTCCCATCTCTATCCCTCGGTCTGGCCAGCCTGTATAGATCCTTTCCCGCTTCTTTAGTGTCCAACCTGCCATCCATGTCATCATATGCCTCTTGTTTGGCCTTTGCCACC
Source organism: Phycodurus eques (assembly GCF_024500275.1). Taxonomy (NCBI): domain Eukaryota; kingdom Metazoa; phylum Chordata; class Actinopteri; order Syngnathiformes; family Syngnathidae; genus Phycodurus; species Phycodurus eques. Next base: position 43,350,716 of record NC_084526.1, read on the forward strand.
TCTACCTTTGCCCTGTGTCGCATCTCAATGTATTCCTTTCGCCTCTCAGTGTCCCACTTCTTCTTAGCTAACCTTTTTCCTTGTATGATTTCCTGTACTGTGTGGTTCCACCACCAGGTCTGCTTCTCTCCTTTCCTGCCAGAAGATACACCAAGTACTTTCCTGCCTGCCTCTCTGATCACCTTGGCTGCAGCGGTCCAGTCTTCTGGAAGCTCCTCCCGTCCACCGAGAGCCTGTCTCACCTCTTCCCGAAAAGCTGCACAACACTCGTCCTGTCTCAGCTTCCACCACATGGTTCTCTGCTCTGCCTTTGTCTTCTTAATCTTCCTCCCCACCTCCAGAGTCATCTTACACACCACCATCCTATGCTGTCCAGCCACACTCTCCTCTACCACAACCGTACAGTCGGTAACCTTCTTCAGATGACATCATCTGCACAAGATGTAATCCACCTGCGTGCTTCTACCTCCGCTCTTGTAGGTCACCCTATGTTCCTGCCTCTTCTGGAAAAAACTGTTCACTACAGCCATTTGCGTCCTTTTTGCAAAGTCTACCACCATCGGTCCCTCCAAGTTCCTTTCCTGGATGCCGTACTTACCCATCGCTTCTTCATCACCCCTATTTCCTTCACCAACATGTCCATTAAAATCTGCACCAATCACGACTCTCTCTCTGTCCGGGATGCTCAGAACTACTTCGTCTCGCTCCTTTCAGAATTTCTCTTTCACCTCTCGGTCACATCCTACCTGTGGGACATAGCCACTAATCACATTACACATAACACCCTCAATTTCAGGTTTCAACCTCATCACTCGATATGATACTCTTTTCACCTCCAAGACATTCTTGGCCAACTCTCCTTTTAAAATAACCCCGACTCCATTTCTCTTCCCATCTACACCATGGTAAAATAATTTCAACCCTGCCCCTAAACTTCTAGCCTTACTGCCTTTCCACCTGGTCTCCTGGACACACAATATATCAACCTTTCTCCTCATCATCATGTCAACCAACTCCCGAGATTTTCCTGTCATAGTCCCAACATTCAAAGTCCCCACGTTCAGTTCTAGGCTCTGTGCTGTCCTCTTCTCGTTCTGCCAAAGAACCCGTTTTCCACGTCTTCTTCTTCAACTTCGACCCACAGTAGCTGAATTGGTGGCGGACGTTGTTCTCACGCAACCCTTTGCATTTATCCGGGCTTGGGACCGGCCTACAGTTTGCACTGGCTTGTGCCCCCCATAGAGCTGCATTACTTGACAAATACCCCGAATAAATAAAAAGAAAATTCAAACTAATACTGAAACTAATTAAAAACTAAACTAAAATGAAGACTAAAATGATTTTAAAACTAACAAAAATGAACAAACCTGCTCTCAAAACTAATTAAAAGTAACAGAATTGGAAAAAGAAAAGTCAAAACGAAATAAAAAAACTATCTGTGATGGAAAATCCCAAAGTATTATAATCCTGGTCGGAGGCCAATATTTGAGGAACCATTTAGTCATCCACTACATAATATCATAATTTTATTGATGCAATTTTTGGATAGTTTTAGCAAGTAGCACACTTTGTACAAGCACTGCACAGAGCCACAATGCTAGCAGTTCACTGAAGCTTTCTTCTGACAATTTTGAATAGTTTTTGAATTGAATTGCTGAAAGAGTCTTGATGAACATAAAATTTCATGTTACGCAAAGAAAGAACTTCAAGTGAACGCAAAGGCCAGGAATAGATATGTGTGTGTTTGTGTGTGTGTACGTGGGGGAGAGGTCAACTTGAGAGTTGTGTGTCCATCACTCCTGGTTGGCTTCCAGCCACCCCTCCATCATTATCATCCAAACTATTATGGGCTGTACACACAGTCGGCCTTTGGCGATGATGACCATCTCGATGCAAGTGGCGCATCCGTTCCGATAAATGTTGCTTTTCTAGTGCTCTTAACGCACACAGGAGGCTCCAGTTAAACAACGTCACAAGTGTGTCGCGCTGTCGCGTTGCCGCAAATGAAAGCCAGTGTCAGTGACCTCGCCGCAACGTCGATTGTTCGCAGCACTATAAATTGAAAAATTATTTTCCGAGGCTACGTGAAAAAAAGAAATAATGTTGTCCCTGCCTTCGTCTGATGTACGTTATGTTCGTGGAAGTGAGAGCTCGGCATAAAACAGATAAATACATACAAACAGCTGAGTGGATGATATTTATCGAATTTGGAGGATGGGACACAACTTGAATCTCTTTTTCTGTGTCTCGTACCTTTTATCTTAATGCAGGGCAAGTTAGGAACGCTTTTGTTTGTAATACTGCACATTACAATGTACAGCATCTCACAAAAAGTGAGTACATTTGCACTCTACTTTTCATGGAGCAACACAGAAGAAATGATCATTTACGACAATGTAAAACAGTTGGTGTACAGTTTTTATAACTGTAATTTTCTGTCCTTTCAAATAATCAATCTCTGCCTCAACTTCTGGCAACAAAAGTGAGAAAACCCCCAAGTGAAATGTATATGGTAAATAATCTTCAACACCATTTTTACATTTTTTTTTTAGCTTGAGGAGGAAAAGAGAATCGTCTATTCGGGTTGAAGTGTTTATATTTTTGGGGGATAATTCATTGAGAAGAAGCCAGTATTTTGAGGAAATATAGTATGCATCATGATTTTGAAATTGAGGTGACGCCTCAAAAAAAAAGAAAGAAAAGGGATTAAAAATCGATGAATTGCCAAGACCTACTGTACAGTATTTTGAATGAGCGTCTGTGAGGACAAAATCGAATCCAAATGAAACCGATACAAACACACATTTGAACATAAAAACTGGGACCTGTGTTCCTCACGCAAAATGGCTGACGGCCATGACAACAATGAATCCACCGTTGGCAAAGCGAGGCCTGCTCAAATAAACGTGACTGTCCAATCTTTACTCATACTGTACATTTGTGTTGTTGTGAAGCTGCAGGATTGCAATTTCACAAGTCTGATAAGCAAACACTGAGGCGAGGAATGAGAGGAGGCATATTTTACGCGCTCGATGCTACAGTGCTTGCACCCTGCGAATTTGTCAGGCAGCCCCATTTCCCCGAGAACGGCTGCTATTTATCAGATTTTCTCATTAGGCTTGACTCATTACCTCATTGTACAGACTTTGGCAGCGGTATTACAGGGCCGCCGGAGACAGCCGACTTGTTACGAGACGCGGGGATGTGCTGCACCTGCCTATGGAGGACTTTTACCTCTTCAAGTTTGAAAGCACAACAAAGAGTACATTTGAATTGTATTCATCTGGAGACATGTACGCTTGCATGCCCACGTAACTTTGTGTGCATGCGAGAGGACAGAAGTTCATCCCAAGTGTCCTCCGCATGTACACAAAATGAGGGTGTAAGAACAGCACAGCCCCTTTAGTGATGTTTTAATCCTTGGAGGTGAAGGACTTAAGGAATCTTGCTCATTTCACAGATGGTTTCAAATAGATTAGTGCGGAGCAGCAGCAGCAGCAGCAGCAGCAGCAGCAGCAGCAGCAGCAGCAGCAGCTCCCCGAGAAGAGCCGACCCACCAGGCTCCCTGTGCAGCTGCCAAAAGCCTGCGCCTGATGCTCACAAGTGCCTTCCAAAAGTCCGACAAGGTTAAACTCAAACTTAAGCGTCCTGAAACGGCACGCTGATTGGAAGATTGACTTCTGACACAGTTTGGGCCTCTTGGATTGTTTGATCGTGACCGCTTTGACTATTACGGCTGAATTTGAACTGGAGGGCTGAATGCGAAATTGCCAACATCTGATTCGATTGATCTCAGGTTGTTAGAGATAAAATTACTTCATATCTATGAGACCTGCATAAGCTTAGAAATGATTTCATATTCTCTCAAGAAGGAACAAAAAACGATACAGCAAACGCAGCATACAAACTTGTTCAAAAAATTCTTCTCTGAGCTTTTGCTTTCCACATTTGTAAGTCACATCCTCTTACCTCCACCAAACATGCATTTTGCTCTACCACTGACTACCACTGTCTTCTCACATCCCGGGAGGATTGTCACGTCAAACAGGACCTATAACTCCAACCACAAACACACTCAAGATTCTAACCAATCATTAGTTAGCATTAAGCAAGCCAAAGAGTGTAAGGCCTACAGTTAAGAAGATACAGAAATGAATCAATGACTCTATAAAACCGCCATCAAAGGTCCTAACACAGTCCTTTCCAGAATGCTGATCAACCTCCAATTTGTTTCTTATACGAAAACAATACTCCATCCATTCATCGATTTTCTTTCTATCGGGCTCATCCTGTTGTGATCCCAGCAGACTTCGGGCGAAAGGCACCAAAGTCTGATGAGTGGACCACAACACCGTCCGTCTTCGTCTTTTCCTTTCGACTGGTCCCGTTAGGGGTCGCCACAGCGTGTCATCTTTCTGCATCGCCTGCGTCCTCCTTTCTAACACCGACTGCCCTCCTGTCTTCCCTCACGACATCCATCAACCTTCTCTTTGGTCTTCCTCTCGCTCTCTTGCCTGGGAGCTCCAGCCATCATTCCACTCACCATTGCTCTGGACTGTTGACCCCATCCATGTATTTAATGTCATCCACCCTCGCTATCTCTTCTCCCTTTAACCTCCCTCTCATTCATGCACATATATTCTGTTTTACTTCGGCTAATCTTCATTCCTCTTCTTTCCAGTGCATGCCTCCATCTTTCTAACTGTTCCTCCACCTGCTCCCCGCTTTCACTGCACATCGCAGTGTCATCTGCGAACATCACGATCCACGGGGATTCCAGTCTAACCTCATCTGTCAGCCTATCCATCACCACTGGAAACAGGAAGGGGCTCAGGGCTGATCCCTGATGCAGTCCCACCTCCACCTTAAACTCCTCTGTCACACCTGCAGCACACCTCGCCGCTGTTCTGCTGCCCTCATACATGTCTTGTACTATTCTAACATATTTCTCTGCCACGCCAGATGTCCGCATGCATGCATGCAGCGGGTATTCTGTCATAGGCTTTCTCTAGATCAGGGGTGTCAAACTCATTTTTGTCACAGGCCACAGTGTAGTTACGGTTTCCCTCAGAGGGCCGTTATGACTGTGAAACCATAAAATCTTTAATCACCTCAACGTTCTTTTGGGGGTGTCCTGTTCGGCTGTAACAGCCTAACAGCGGAATCACCTCATCATATTATTACAGTAGTTTTGGAATCAGAAATCAAGGGTAATGGGTTTTTCAACTATTGTTCATATTTGGTAACACAAAAACGCTTGCAATATCTCAATGTGACTTACGAAATATGACAATTTGAAATCTTGGTTACAGATTTTAACAAGAATCATGGAAGTTGACACGCATGATTTGCCTTCGCGGGCCACATAAAATCATGTGGCGGGCCGGATCTGGCCCCCGGGCCTTGAGTTTGACAGCTGTGCTCTAGATCTACAAAGACACAATGTCGCTCCTTCTGACCTTCTCTGTACTTTTCCATCAACATCCTCAAGGCAAACAACGCATCTGCGGTGCTCTTTCTCGGCATGAAACCATACTGTTGCTCGCAAATACTCACTTCTGTCCCGAGTCGAGCCTCCACTACTCTTTCCCATAACTTCATTGTGTGGCTCATCAACTTTATTCCTCTATCGTTCCCACAGCTCTGCACATCACCCTTGTTCTTAAAAATGGGCACCAGCACACTTTTCCTCCATTCCTCAGGCATCTTCTCATGCGCTAGAATTCTATTGAACAAGCTGGTCAAAAGCTCCACCGGCACCTCTCGTAGATGCTTCCATACCTCCACAGGAATGTCATCAGGACCGACTGCCTTTCCATTTTTCATCTTCTTTAATGCCTTTCTAACTTCCCCCTTACTAATCATTGCCACTTCCTGGTCCACCACACTTGCCTCTTCTACTCTGCCTTCTCTCTCATTTTCCTTCTCATTCATCAACTCCTCAAAGTATTTTGTCCATCTATCCAGCACACTCGTGGGACCAGTCAACACATTTCCATCTCTATCCTTAATCAGCCTAACCTGCTGCACATCCTTCCCATCTCTAGCCCTCTGTCTGACCAACCAGTATAGATCTTTTTTCTCCTTCTTTAGTGTCCAACCTTGCATACATGTCATCATATCCCTCTCGTTTGTCCTTTGCCAACATTTGACTTTTGGGGAACTTCAATCAGTACCACGGTAACTATATTTAAATGTACCATCATTTATCAACATACCACCGTTATTTAGCAAAATCGGACTAGATTGAAAACATTAATTTTGGAATGGGAATCACCGGCAGTGTAAAATGAGTTAATCGTAGCGCCATATTCTGAGATATGCAAGATGTGGTACAGAATTGGACAATTTGGTGTTTTTATTTTTTTTGCTTTAACTAAAGGTCTGAGCTCAACTGAGTATCATTTTAGTGTTTGTTTGTTTTTTTCCCCCCCCAAAACCCGTGGCAGCGTGGCCCTGGGAAATATCGTTTGACCACTTCCTGGACTGCGCCAAAACAATGCACTGGAGCACAAAGACCTTTAACTTGGCTCCAGAGCCACAATAACATGTTGTTTTATGTTCTTCGCCAATACACACTGGACACAATGCATCCGAGAGACATTTCAAGTAATGGAATAAAGGAGTGAATCAGACTCTGCGTGCTATTTTGAAAAGGCCAAGCCTGCTGCTAGAACTGGGCTCAGTCCGAAAAGGCCTGACACAATCCTGGCGAGCCTGAAAAGGCCCAACTTGGACTTCATGCGCAAAGACAATAGCCCAGCGGGGGAAGACTCGACAGGGTTTTGTTTCACGTGTCATTCTTTGGTGCATCGCTGCGACCATAGCCTAGCGACCATCTGAATGTCATGTGTGCCTTTTTGACCCATATTTGGGACAGCTTTCACAAAGGACTAAAACAATGCAAAGGAGGGACAGGCCTCGTCAGCAGCCAAAAGCGTCTTGGACCGGCTTCGTTTTGACCTGAATGAAGCCTCCAAAATGCTGACGTCACGGCTCATGCGTTTAAAAGGTCACAGAAGAGGGACAAATTATGATTATTATTATTTCTACATAGCATTCCTTCAACGTGGTAACGGCAATACTGTTTATGGCATTCAAAACTTGATTTGCATGAAGCAAAACATTTGCAAACGCATAAACTTTTGCGTTCGATGCGATGCAAATGTTCGTGTTCCGTGGTGATGATCGTGGAAATCTGTCAAAGCGATCTTCTGTGCACAGTTGTTAGAAACACTGGCTTGCTAAATGAACTTGCTAAAATCCACACGGGACAATATTTCAGAAAATGTAATTTTGCAAACTGTCTCACATCATTGCACCTCGTCACAGCACTTGTCCCCCAAAGCATTCGAATACATTTCTTCGGGGAAGAATAAATGTTCGATGTGTCACTGCTACCTCTTTTTTTGGGGGGGGGGGGGGGAGGAATTAAAAAAAAGAAAGAAAGAAAAGCTTCTTCGGATATGTGCTATCCTCCCCAAGCTATCATTCAGCTCTCTCATGCATGTGTGAATTACACACCTTTATGAATATGTAAATGTTGAGAATGCCTCATTAAATCGTAATTCATGCATTTTTCACATGCCCAATACTTAAACAGTATAGTCTGATGAATTATCATTTGAAAAAAAATATTCATCATCCTATTTTGAAAGGTTTTTGATCATTTTGTATAGTTGAGTGAATATGATTTGTGTGGCTTTTTATGTCGATATTGCTGCAGCTGTCTAATAACCAGATCTATGAATTTCCACACTGAATAAGCAAGAGTACTAATGTTAACACATCCTTTTACATGGAGATTCTATTTCATATTCAAATGCAATATTTGTATTTGAAAGTTTCTTGTTTAGTTAGTAGTTTGTATAACATTGAGGCAAATTAGTGTCTTAATGTTACATATACATCGAATCATCCTGTAAAAGCAAAAACAAAATGAAAGGAATCAGAGCGGACAGCTTCCGGAAATATGATTACGCATTGGTTGGATAATCACTCAACACTACTGCTTATATATTTGCGCCACGGTATTTTCTTGTTTTTATCATTGATTTATTTGTATACCTTTTCGCTGCACCATCTCGAGTCTCTGTATGGCTGGTACGTAACGGTACACATAATAATTTAGCTCTTTTAATCTTGAATTTCGAGTGATTTTGTTTTTCTTTTTTCTAAAGCACCCTTGAACGGGGTCAAATGTCTATCAATGTGTGAAAAGACTCCCCACTAAAATTGTGCAAGCATTTGCAGGACTGCAATGCCCTGGTAGTCAATTCATTAATTAACAATTCATATTGTATCTGTTCAACAGTTAACTGATAAATACGTTGGGTAGAGCAGACCAATCAATTTCTCAAAGCCAGCAACCGCATAAAAGCCTTGTTTCTTTTGAATCAACTTGTCCAAAGTGCAAGGAAATTGGATGAAGCTCGGCTAGGCTAGGCTAGGCCAGGCCAGGCTAGGCCAGGCCAGGCTAGGCCAGGCTAGGCTAGGCCAGGCTAGGCTAGGCTAGGCTTACCCATCCTGCGTAACGTTTAAAACCACAAAATGGCTCTGGGAAGGGGCAGGCCCAAGTCACAGTGTGCTGACATGACCCAGACCCACAGAGATGCAGAGATGAAAGTGATATGGCATGACTCCTTCTTATGACTGTCTAGCTAGCTACTGTAAATGTAGACTGTAGTGCCAGAAATGAGTTAAATAATTATAAGTAAGTAGCTTGCAATTGTGCCAGATAGCCACTGATTGAACAAAGGCACTCAGTTTTTATTCAGTGGGAGAGTGGCAACTCATGCTGGAAGCCCGAGTGCCTACCCGGGTGACGTTTTTAGCCAAGCCCCAAAAATCAGGAAAACTGAAATGCTGAAAAGCGGTTTAATGCTAGATCTCCACTATCGAGTGCGACAAAGTTGTCAGTCTTTGCACATGTTTTCAGCATTCATTTTCAAACGTATAATGTATTTACAAGCAATTTTCGGAATTCATTTTACTGGGATCTTTATGATTCAAAATCAGCCAGCGCAATTCGCCTCAGGTTTGATCAAATACAGTTTGCATGCTCAAATGAATATATTTCAATGTACCTCTCACACAACGCACTCGCAAACCTTTAGTAAATCAGTTTTGTGATTTCAGAGATCAAGTTTGAAGTTGTATGGCCTCAGGGGAGTTCCACTTTAGAGTCTCGACTGGAAAACGATAAGTTTCACTGTGATCCTATTTAGCATTTGTGCATGTACGTTATACCCCACACGCTGACAAACAAATAGACTGCTGCTTCAGTTTTCTGTATGCGTACACTTGAAATGAGTCCTCTTGTTAAATCATAACCGCATGCTGGAGAGGTCCGTGACCATAAGGACTGGGTGTGAATGCATACAAATATCAAAGTATCACATTGTTTGACCATGAGTTGAACATAAAGGCATACGTAGATGCAGAAGGTCGTGGATTTTTCTTTGAGGAGTACAGTCAATTACCTTAAGGAAGCAGCCACTTTGTCCCCACCTCCCCCTTCCGTATACAGTGGGTACGGAAAGTATTCGGACCCCTCAAATGTTTCACTCTTTGCTATATTGCAGCCATTTGCTAAAATCATGTACGTTTTTTTAGTTCCTCATTAATGTACACGAAGCACCTCATATTGACAGAAAACAACAGAATTGTTGCAATTTTTGCAGATTTATTAAAAAAGGAAAACTGCAATGTCACACAGCCATAAGTATTCAGACCCTTTGCTCATGATTGAGTCGAAGCGCCCTTTTGAGCTAATGCAGCCATGAGTCTTTTTGGGAATGATGCAACAGGTTTTTCACACCTGGATTTGGGTATCGTCTGCCGTTCCTCCTTGCAGATCCTCTCCAGTTCTGTCGGGTTGGATGGTGAACGTTGGTGGACAGCCATTTTCAGGTCTCTCTAGAGATGCTCAATTGGGTTTAAGTCAGGGCTCTGGCTGGGCCATTCAAGAACAGTCACAGAGTTGTCCTGAAGGCACTCCTTCGGTATTTTAGCTGTGTACTTTGGGTCATTGTCTTGTTGGAAGGTGAACCTTCGGCCCAGTCTGAGGTTCTGAGCACTCTGGAGAAGGTTTTGGTCCAGGATATCCCCGTACTTGGCCGCATTCATATTTCCTTCGATTGCAACCGGTCCCCCTGGCCCTGCAGCTGAAAAAACACCCCCACAGCATGATGCCGCCGCCACCACGCTTCACTGTTGGGACTGTATTGCACAGGTGTTGAGCAGTGCCTGGTTTTCTTCTATCTTGGTCTCATCAGAGCAGAGAATCTTATTTCTCACCATCTTGGAGTCCCTTCAGGTGGTTTTTAGCAAACTCCATGTGGGCTTTCATGTGTCTTGCACTGAGGGGAGGCTTCCGTCGGGCCACTCTGCCATAAAGCCCCGACTGGTCGAGCGCTGTACTTTCTAGAACTTTCTCCCGTCTCCCGACTGCATCTCTGGAGCTCAGCCTCAGTGATCTTTGGGTTCTTCTTTACCTCTCTCACCAAGGCTCTTCTCCCCCGATTGCTCAGTTTGTCTCCAGGAAGGGTTCTGATCGTCCCAAACGTCTTCCGTTTCAGGATTATGGAGGCCACTGTGCTTTTAGGAACCTTAAGTGCAGCAGACTTTTTCTTTTTTTTTTTTGTCACCATGGCCAGATTTGTGCCTTGCCACAATTCTGTCTCTGAGCTCTTCAGGCAGTTCCTTTGACCTCATGATTCTCATTTTCTCTGACGTGCACTGTGAGCTTTAAGGTCTTATATGGACAGGAGGTGTGTGGCTTTCCTAATCAGGTCCAATCAATATAATCCAACACAGCTGGACTCCAATGAAGGTGTAGAACCATCTCACGGACGAGCAGAAGAAATGAACAGCACCCGAGTTCAACATATGAGTGTCACAGCAAAAGGTCTGAATGCTTACGGCTGTGTGATATTTCAGTATTTCTCTTTTAATAAATCTGCAAATATTTCAACAATTCCGTTTTTTTCTGCCAATATGGGTGGCGTGCTGTGTGTACATTCATGAGGAAAAAAATGAACTTCAATGATTTTAGCAAATGCTTCCAATACAACAAAGAGTGAACGATTTAAGGGCGTCTGAATACTTATCGTAGCCACTGTATATACTTGCATGTCAATGAGAAAGGGGGCCCCTCAGTCTAAGAGGGTGACAGGGGACATCCCAGTGGTAAATATATGGTGGTATTTGCAATCATATGGATAATTCTAATGTATATGACACAATCAAATGTTTCATTCAGGTTAAAAATCTGGCTCAACTCATCTCTAAAACAAACAAAACTAATGAGGATCAAGTTTCTCAAAAGAGTTTGTTGTGAACCTGGCGTTGTTCCACTCCGAACCTGTTACGTACAGAATAGAGTGAGTATCATAGAACTACAATGCGGAAGATTCCGGTAGAAGAAGTGCTGCTTTTGCCTGTAATTCTTCAGGATTTGTGCGCTCCACTGGGATGTCTGTTGGCTGCGCAGACACGGTGCCGGTGATGAAAAAGCAACACAAGATTGAAACGTGGTTTCTCAGGGACCCCGCATTGTCTGCCCTGCACATTTCGCATATTACAACTCCTATTACATCAAGCCTGTCAAACTCCCGGCCTGCAATAATCACTATACAATCGTAGACATGTACTGTACAGATTATGAAATATTCATTTATGAAATCCTTGAGGAATACGGGTGATGAGAAAAGCATGTTTTCTATTCTGAATGATTATTTTAACAAATCTAAAAAGAAATAGAGCTTGGGTGAGCATCATATTTTGGCTGCTAAGGAATTTGTTGGGTTTCCACCTTTGTAACGATATAGGTTGACAAAAATGCGCTCTGTGGCTCAACCTTCACTCATTCGTGCGATCACAAGATTGACGCAGCGATGAAGTGATGTTAATTGGACATACTTTCAAGTTCTCCATTCTGCTCCTCTCCTTGCCCTATCCGAGCTGGTGGCTTATTAAATCATTTGCTGCTCTTGGGTGATCTTCTTTTGAATCTTGGCTTGACCCTGCGGGCACAATTTATTTTTATTTAAAAAGATATATTCCCAGCAAATGTTGCATTAGTTCAAGAGAATTAGGCTTCATTATACAGGCAGACACTTCAAACATTTTGTAAGGGTTTTCTGCGCGAAGAGGCATCAAAGGAGATGTTCATCCTGATGACTGCAGCACTGGCACACGTCCATGCGGCGCATCCAAGTTGGCATCACCCTTTTTTCCAACGAGTGCGCCAGTTCATTTCAGACCCGCGTGGTTTGGATTGGTAGACCCCGGTCAGGCTATTGTTTCCACGGCGGGGTGCGGAAGCGGGAAGGAGGATAGTTGCCCCAGCTGGAGTGGATATCAAAAGTCTACACACCCCCGGGCGAAGGCCTTTTTTTTTTTTTTTTTATAAATATAAACAAATGAGTTCAAGTGTACAGCTCAATTGTTTCGTCCCCTCAGGGTAAAAGTAATATTTACTGTTGACAAGCTGAAATCTGAGGAGTTCAACGATGGCTCTCAGTGATGAATCGCTTATCAAAATAGATGTTGAGCAATTGAATTTTCGATTCATCGATTTCATGCTTTCATAGCTTTGAATTTCTTTTGGTGATAAGCAGGCAGTGTTGTGTTCGCACCAAACGTACCTCAATTCAGCTTTGCTTTCAAGGGACTATAACACATTTGTTTGGGCGACTTGAGCCCTTATTTTAGTTGCTTAGTTTTGCTTGTTTTGAACTTTATTACTGTTTTTAAATGATGTTATGTTCAGTTGTTTAACATTTAAAGTTGCAATTTTATTCATGTTTGTTTCAGCTCCAGCAGTTTTTGAAGTGCTCTATACATACAAGTGAATTGAATTGAAAAGAAATGTGTACAATTGCGTGAGTGTCATCCTGCTGCATTTAGTAATTGGATGACTCAATTAGAGTCAGCAAGGGAATATAATTACTGCACAATAAAGTCAACTGAGAACACCTGCTGACTCCCCAAACAGACCATTACAATTCTAAGTCTCAGACTTTCAGCTTCATGATCTTTATTATTCTCGTTTATTTAGTCGGCATATTCAAGCATACGTTGAGCCAGCGTAATCGTATAAGTCGTGAGAGGTCGGGAAGAATAGGATTCTGAAGGTTTTACGGATGGCCGTGGCACAGCATGTGAGATACGACTCGATGGCCGCATCAGTTATTACCGCGCCATCATTAGTGTGGCTTTGTCTGCCATTCCCACAGAGCTGGAACACAAGCAGCTCAATTATCCTTCACCCAGAGGTGGCCAAAGGCTTTTGATGCGCCCTCCTTTATAAATATCTCCTGCGATTCTTATAGGTCTCATTAAAGTACCACTGCCTACATACTGGCCTCAAATCTTAAGCACTGCAGGACATCACAGGAACGTCCAGAGCGGTCAGCCACTCTGCCTTGTGTGGCGTCACAATTCAAACAAATCTGCACACAAATAGGATTCAATGTATCTCATTTACTCAGTGCTTTCTCACAATTACTGGTTGCTTTTGCACTATTTGCTTGTTTTTGCTGGTTTAGGTTTTAGAGTTCAGATGGAAAAATAGTAGTTTAAAAAAAACTTGTTTTTTTGCATTTAGAGTGAGTGCACAGCAGCTGAAAAATAGGTTTAGCAGAAAATGGACAGTTGCAAATACAGAGTCAAATAAGAGCAGAGAAGAGAATTAAAGAAATACAAATAAAAAGTAAATCAGGAGGCCAATCGGAAGGAGCTTGCCTTATCTCTGCCAACTTACGACTGCTGCCAATTTGGGTGTGAGCCAACATCTACAAGAAGGACAAAGGCCTGCAGGTACTTCCAAAATAACACGCATGGACCTTTTGAAAAGAATAAATACACTTTTAAACTCTGTCTGGTTGGAAAAATATTTAAATCTGATATCTAAAATGTGGAAAGTTGGTAAAAGTGAAATCTTTATTGCGAGTGCACATCTGTTGCAGTTATCCAATAAAAGTGCCTCTTCTTTAACTAGCCTAGCGCGCTCCCGACTTTTCCTTTTACAACCCGACATCACCGCAATACGCACGTGGCCGCAAAAATCCCGGTCAAGTTCTACCAACAACGAGCTACCTTTAGCTCCTCCCGCCAAAACTACGAAGATGTCCTTCTTCCTTGACCTCGATAACTTCTCAGAATCAGAATCATCTTTATTTGCCAAGTATGTCCAAAAACACACGACGAATTTGTCTCCGGTCGTTGGAGCCGCTCGAGTACGACAACAGACGGTCAATTGACAGAGAACACTTTGGAGACACAAAGACATTGACAAAAAAACAGTAATGTCTCCAAAGACGAACGAAAAACACAAAAACAAAAACAATACTCGAGAGCGCGCATGAGCAAAATCCCTTATGACGCTATCTTCTTCTTCTTCTTTTCCTTCGGGCTTGTCCCGTTAGGGGTCGCCACAGCGCGTCATCCTTTTCCACGGAAGCCTATCTCCTGCATCCTCCTCTCCAACACCAACGGGCCTCCTGTCTTCCCTCACGACATCCATCAACCTTCTCTTTGGTCTTCCTCTCGCTCTCTTGCCTGGCAGCTCCATCCTCATCATCCTTCTACCAATATACTCACTATTTCTCCTCTGGACGTGTCCAAACCATCCAAGTCTGCTCTCTCTAACTTTGTCTCCAAAACATCGAACCTCGGCCGTCCCTCTGATGAGCTCATTTCTAATTTTATCCAACCCGGTCACTCCGAGAGCAAACCTCAACATCTTCATTTCCGCCACCTCCAGCTTTGCTTCCTGTTGTCTCTTCAGTGCCACTGGCTCTATTCCGTCCATCATGGCCGGCCTCACCACTGTTTTATAAACTTTGCCCTTCCGCGCAGAGACTCTTCTGTCACATAACACACCTGACACCTTCTTCCACCCGTTCCAACCTGCTTGGACCCTTTCTTCACTTCCTGACCACACTCACCGTTGCTCTGGACGGTTGACCCCAAGTATTTCAAGTCCTCCACCCTTTCTCTCTCTTCTCCCTGTAGCCTCACTCTTCCCCCACCACCCCTCTCATTCATGGACATATATTCTGTCTTACTTCGGCGAATCTTCATTCCTCTGCTTTCCAGTGCATGCCTCCATCTTTCTAACTGTTCCTCCACCTGCTCCCTGCTTTCACTGCAGATCACAGTGAAAGCAGGGACGTCAAACGTCATGGTCCACGGGGATTCCAGTCTAACCTCATCTGTCAGCCTTTCCATCACCACTGCAAACAGGAAGGGGCTCAGAGCTGATCCCTGATGCATGTCACACCTACAGCACACCTCACCGCTGTTCTGCTGCCCTCGTACATGTCCTGTATTATTCTAACATACTTCTCTGCCACTCCAGACTTCCGCATGCAGTACCACAGTTCCTCTCTGGGTTTCTCTATATCAACAAAGACACAATATAGCTCCTTCTGACCTTCTCTGTACTTTTCCATCAACATCCTCAAGGCAAATAATGTATCTGTGGTACTCTTTCTAGGCATGAAACCGTACTGTTGCTCGCAAATACTCACTTCTGTCCTGAGTCTAGCCTCCACTACTCTTTCCCATAACTTCATTGTGTGGCTCATCAACTTTATTCCTCTATCGTTCCCACAGCTCTGCACATCACCCTTGTTCTTAAAAAATGGGCACCAGTACACTTTTCCTCCATTCCTCAGGCATCTTCTCACGCGCTAGAATTCTATTGAACAAGCTGGTCAAAAACTCCACAGCCACCTCTCCTAGATGCTTCCATACCTCCACAGGAATGTCATCAGGACCAACTGCCTTTCCATTTTTCATCCTCTTTAATGCCTTTCTAAATTCTCCCTTACTAATCATTGCCACTTCCTGGTCCACCCCACTTGCCTCTTCTACTCTCATTTTCCTCATTCATCAACTCCTTGAAGTATTCTTTCCATCTAGCTAGCACACTGCTGGCACCAGTCAACATATTTCCATCTCTATCCTTAATCACCCTAACCTGCTGCACATCCTTCCCATCTCTATCCCTCTGTCTGGCCAGCCTGTATAGATCCTTTCCCCCTTCTTTAGTGTCCAACCTGCCATCCATGTCATCATATGCCTCTTGTTTGGCCTTTGCCACCTCTACCTTTTCCCTGTGTCGCATCTCAATGTATTCCTTTCGCCTCTCAGTGTCCCACTTCTTCTTAGCTAACCTTTTTCCTTGTATGATTTCCTGTACTGTGAGGTTCCACCACCAAGTCTCCTTCTCTCCTTTCCTGCCAGAAGATACACCAAGTACTTTCCTGCCCGCCTCTCTGATCACCTTGGCTGCAGCGGTCCAGTCTTCTGGAAGCTCCTCCCGTCCACCGAGATGCCCGTCTCACCTCTTCCCGAAAAGCTGCACAACACTCGTCCTGTCTCAGCTTCCACCACATGGTTCTCTTCTCTGCCTTTGTCTTCCTAATCGTCCTCCCCACCACCAGAGTCATCTTACACACCACCATCCTATGCTGTCTAGCCACACTCTCCCCTACCACTACCTTACAGTCGGTAACCTCCTTCAGATGACATCGTCTGCACAAGATGTAATCCACCTGCGTGCTTCTACCTCCGCTCTTGTAGGTCACCCTATGTTCCTGCCTCTTCTGGAAAAAGAGTGTTCACTACAGCCATTTGCATCCTTGTTGCAAAGTCTACCACCATCTGTCCCTCCAAGTTCCTTTCCTGGATGCCGTACTTACCCATCACTTCTTCATCACCCCTATTACCTTCACCAACATGTCCATTACAATCTGCACCAATTACGACTCTCTCTCTGTCCGGGATGCTCAGAACTACTTCGTCTAGCTCCTTCCAGAATTTCTCTTTCACCTCTAGGTCACATCCTACCTGTGGGGCATAGCCGCTAATCACATTACACATAACACCCTCAATTTCAAGTTTCAGCCTCATCACTCGATCTGATACTCTTTTCACCTCCAAGACATTCTTGGCCAACTCTTCTTTTAAAATAACCCCGACTCCATTTCTCTTCCCATCTACACCACGGTCAAATAATTTCAATCCTGCCCCTAAACTTCTAGCCTTACTGCCTTTCCACCTGGTCTCCTGGACACACAATATATCAACATTTCTCCTAATCATCATGTCAACCAACTGCTGAGATTTTCCTGTCATAGTCGCAACATTCAAAGTCCCCACATTCAGTTCTAGGCTCTGTGTTTTCCTCTTCTCTTTCTGCCGAAGAACCCGCTTTCCACCTCTTCTTCTTCTTTGACTTCGACCCACAGTAGCTGAATTTCCAACGGCGCCCCGCAGGTTGACGGCGCCGGGCCACGACCGATTCGGTATGGAACTCTATAAGGGGCGCAAATCCCTGATACAAATGCAGAGCTGGACCACACAATACACAATACACCTAACCTACAATTCCATTGCAACATGCTGGCAATTGTTTTGTCTTGAGTTTGTTGTCACATTTTTGTGGGGCCAATTATACATGACTCGTGCACTCGCTGTAGTTGTCTCGCCACGCTGCACTATTTGCATATCTGTTGTTGACCGATACTGGCCACTCATGCCAGAGTAGCATTTGCCCCACTTGCACACTGACTGAGGAGTATCTGCAACATTTGCACAATCGACATTGTCCCAGATTATCGCACTACTCGCTTGAAGTCTCGGCGCCCTTTGCACAATGGTCATTGCACCGGACTATTGCAATATTAGTCATTCCAGCTGCTCTAAGTGCTAGAAGGACTCGGCATCTTTTTGCACAGTTGTCAAAAAAACAAAAAACAATTGTCCCGGCATTATCAGTAGTCACTAGCAACCCTTTATTGCTCAGTGACTGTTTTTCTCAATGTCTTTATGTCTCTGTTTTTTTTTTTTTTTTTGGACATACTTGGCAAATAAAGATGATTCTGATTCTGATTCTGATGTGCACCCTGTGCGCCCGCACATATCCCACATACCACAAACAGCCACCGAGTGCAAGATGCCGAAGTTATCACTTCAATCTTCAGTCTAAAGCCATGAGTCTGTCTTCATTAATGCCCCCGGACACACTGTACACTAGTCCCAGCTGGAGACCTTGGAACTCGAAGAGGTGACGAGAGAGATTTACCAGTGGGCTGAGCACAGTTTGTTTGTGTGTGTGGGGGGGAGGGTGCGGCGGGTCTTGGGGCTACAATGGCGCAGTGACAAGCTATTTAGGTGTGCTGCTTCACTTTGCATTAGAGTGCGCAAAATCAGGCGGGGCGAGCTAACGTCGCGAGGCCAAATTTCGGCCAATGCTGGTTGAGCCCTGAATGACGGATCACTTACCTTAAGAAATGAAAGTCGGTGGCAAAAAGATGCGGCGATCGCCCCAGCGGTGCTGAGAGAAACGTGTGAAACCTGGAAAAAGAGAAACAGTCATTGAGGAAATCCATTACCAGTGGAGGAGCCAACAAGCATGAAAGGAGCTGTCTTGTTATATTGGCTGCTTGATAAAGCAAGCGTTTGGCTGCGGAGCCACTCTGAGGCTCCACTGGTGACACCAGACGGGGCAAAAACAGAGGCCCTTATTGATGACATGAAACGTTGAGTCACTCGAGTCCGCCTTCATTGCACGGAGAAGTCACAAAACCGGGAGCGTGTGTATTTGCTTATGACGTCACTTCATCAGTTTAGCCAAGGCATTTCATTCAAAGAGTTTTTCCTCTTATAAAATGGACAAACAACAATAAATAATTGACTGCCATTGTTTTGTTAAGGCTTCTCATATGATTTGTATTCTTTCTTAACATAGTGCATCATACAAATCCTCGTTTCCTCTTGAAATGAATGGAAATGCCATTAATCCGTTTCACTTTCAAATTTTGTACAGTTTTTTTATTCAGGAAAATAGCGGTCTATGATATTGTACTAAACATATAGTAATACCATAATTCAATGCGATGTAAAGATACAGTTTGGGCATCGTGATTAAGTCATTGCAGCTCCTTCTGGTGTGTGCAATACGCTCATGCAGACACAAACAAAGTTTCTCAACTACTGTGAGTCAGTAAGCCGCAGTCGTATTAGTCGTTTTTTTTTGCAGAGGATAAACAATATATGCCTGTGAGTATTGTTAGGTTGTCTGCCTACGTGTGTTGCTTCATGGTTTGTGCTCGAATGTCTGTTGTTTCGAGCGCTATCGCACCGCCACGCGGATGCTATTTGTTAGCCCATCAATGGCGTTTACAATTCTCTATTTTATGTTTAGTTTGACAATGAACTTCCTCTGGGAGTGGCATGAAACAGCTGGCCAGTGGACAGTGCTGGAAAATTCGGATGATGACCTCAGAATAGGGAATGAAAGTCTGACATCGTGGTACGTATGTCTACTGTTGTAAAGAAGAAGAAAAACATTCTCCAGCTGTACTGAGCTGCTTGTCTTGATCTACCGCAACCTTGGATTTCCCCTCAAAGTGTCTCTGTTGTGTTGCTACTGAGCGATGTTTGTTGGCAATGCCAAGGTGAGTAGCATCAGATCCATTCAACATGTAAACTATGACCTCTGACCCTTTAATCATCTTCGATCTCGTAAGCCACGGGCGGAGATTTGCTGTGATTTTTCTCTCTCTCCGTGCTGCAAAGCCTCCTTTTTTTTTTTTTATCTTCTTCCCGCTGTGTCGTTGAAACTCCAATGAAGCCACGGCAAGTCTCAAAATCTCAACATCGGGACCACAAGCAAAGCAGCTCCACCAAAGATGCGGCGGACTGGAACTAAATTCATACGTGGAACTAATAATCATAACATTTCAGTCATACAAGCCCAGCTGTCACACATTGTTGATAACATGAACTAGTCACTACGTGACTAAGATGTCACCTAATGCTCTTGTCTAAAGGATCAATCATCGAAAAGCACTCTGGCGTTCGACATCGCGTCACAACATCTCAATTCAGCAAGCATCAGTGGATTAACTCTCTGTGGTTTGCTTGCACTTTGAGCAGGTTCATATCATTTGCGTATTCGATGTTGTTAAAACAAGAAGAAGAAGATACACTGGAAGCGAAGGGACGAGGACTGATTGTGAGGGGTCATCATCTGTCATTCCTTTTTTTTAACATTGGGTCCACATTTTTACACTTGCAACTATTGTTAAAGATCAAGATGTTATCGCAAACATTGCCTGTCCCAGAGAGAAAACTTCTTCAGAAATGGGAAGCAATCAAAGCTCGACCGATGCTCTGGAGCGGTTTGCCTTCGGCCTTCGAGGTTCCATGGGAAACATTTGCTTGTTTTACGCTGCGACTTTGGGGATCGAGGAGAAGATTCCTATTACTAGTATTACTGCTAAGTTCATTGAGCTAATTAGACGTACAATTAGAGTAGAGTTGAAATGTATTTCATACGCCAAATATTTCCCAACACCATCCTGGCATATGTGAAGGTTCAGCGAATACAGTTTGTCTCCACAGATCCCAAATGATAAAACAGCACACGTATCCCAGCGTAACTTGATTAGTTACAAACTTGTCCCCGAGCACGCCACGGTTAAATTACAGAAGCGACAAGCCACATTTATTTTCTTGTGTGTCTGCTTCAGAATTTAATTAGCTGTCTTTTTTGTCTAACCTGTGAACCCAAAGCCTCGCCCCTGCTGTAAGACACAGAATTCATTAAACCGCTCTCTGCCCTCCCATTTTCACACCCCGGCTTTGAACATCTGCACCCTGTCATGTATCATCCCATTCATTTCTACTTAATTCGATACTAATAAGTGCCTACACGAGGAGCCAGATGTTTCAGTTTCGACCGTGTCTCGGAAAGTTTTGTTTCAGCCTGGTGGGCAGGGAGGTGCGTGCAGACTGCTTGCATTCATCCATTAATATGCAGAATAGTTTTGTCATTTCTTATTTTTCAACATATGAGTTTTGACTTGTCAGTGCACACAGAAATCCATCAACATTTGACAACACCCCGAGGGGAAAAGCCAGAGAACTTGCTTTCCATTTTCATTAATTCCATAAGACCCGTTTACAAGAAACTCATCAAAACATATTTGGATCGAAGAAAGAAAAGAAAAAGGCTGATATTTTTAAACAAACTACAGTTGAAAATGGGAAAAAAAAACAAGCATTCTTTCTCAAATTGGTTGTCGGAGTGTGTGCGATGACAATCAGAGGACAGGACAGGGTTGACGTTCTGCTGGTGTCGTGTGGCTGGAGACCTCCTTGTAAAAGTGACTACTAATCAGCAACATATGTCAGCCCCCGGCCCTCATTCTCATCTTGTCGTGTTCAAGTGGCTCCGAGACACGGCTCCTGACATGCTCGCGATCTAGCCAAAGCGACGAGTAGCCTGCCGCGCGCTGATGAGAGGGGGGCCGGAAGCGTGGAAGAGTCCTCACCGGCCATATGACCCGTTGGAGTGGACCACTTTAGTGTGACAGTTGTGGCCTCAACTATTGGTTTTGCTATTCTGTCAGAGTCATAGCTTCCCTTCCTCTTGTCTTATCGCTAACCTTAAAGAAAACCGGACTAGCTTTCCTCCTTTGCTGAACCTGTTGAGAATAATGGCTACAACTATTGTTCGGTGTGCTACTGTTCCTATACTTCTCTTTTCTTCTCTCTCTCTCTCTGTGGCTGGTGCTGCTTGCTTCTGGAGGTGCGCCTTCACATCCATCTGCTCGTTATTAGCGGTGTTGCGGCCGAGCACGTTTGTGTTGGGAGCATACTGGTAATCGTTGTAATTGTTGTCATCACGGGACTATTGTATTGTTGTGGTGCCCATTGTTCTCTCGTCCCCCGTCGCACATTCCCTCGATCCTGTTTTCTTTCTCTATCTATCCTCTGTCCACCTACTCTGTCTCTCTGTCGCAACCCAAGTGACCGAATCAGACGGTCGCCCCACCGAACTTCTGTTCAAGGCTTCTTTTCTCCTTAGAGGGAGCGTTTCTATGCCTCTGTCGCCAAGTGCTCGCTCATGTCGGTTTCAATTGGTTTTCTCAAATACACAGATAGGGTGTCCCGAAAGTCACTATAAACTTCCTTTTTTCTATTTCATTCCAAGTATCGTTCGGACAGATGTGAGGCTATTATCATTTGACAGCTTTGCACTTTTGGGAAGCGTACCATTCCCGTGTCCATTGACATCGGCGTAGTGTTGCAAAGTTGCCGACTGCCAAGACATTTTTCTGTTCCCGGCTGCAATGCGGCGCCAAGCTGTATGGTCGGCGCACTGTTAAATTTACAACTTCAGGTTGTTGAGCATCCTAATCTTCCGCTTAAAGCCTTTGAGCGATATGAGGACAGTACAGGAAAAGCTTGATCGCTGTCCGAAGCATCTTTTGTTGATGCTGAGAGCCAGCGCGGTAGACGCGGTTGAGGTAGACGAGCTTTGCCCAAACACCTGTTCCAGCAGTTCAGTGTCTTCATCAGTGGGAGAAGTAGCAGGCCTTCCTCTGCGTGATTGGTCAAGAACAGATCCTGTTTCAAGAAACTTACCACGGCTTGGATAAATTGCACTGCACGCTGGGAGCGTGACGGCCAAACAGCTTCTCGAAGTGCCACTAAACCGCATTTGGTGACAGAAACACTTCTTGCCAGGCGTAAATTTTCCATTACTACTCCAATTTCAATTGGCGAGCCATGGGTATATGCTTACAAAAAGTCCAAAGCCAAAGCTGTCAAATGATGGCCTCACGGCTGTCCAAATGAGACCTGAAACACAATTTCTTAAAAAAACGGAAGTGTATAGTGGCGTTTGGGACACCCTGTATATTATGTATATTCATAGTCTTGACTGACCGAATGACTTGACTATATTGCTTTTTCAATATACGTGAATGCACTTTTTAAAACATAGTACCAGTATTCAAATGTTTCAGTGCTGGATGGCAACTCCTCTGTAATGTGACTCTGACGCTGAAGATAAACAGGAAAGCGCCGTGGAGCCGAGTGCCAAATCAGGTCAATGTGATCAACGTCTTTGACGAGAAAGCCTATGCCAGTAGGGGGGGTGTGGGGTGGGGGTCAAAGGTGTCCTCTTGCCGAGGATTATTATTACACAATCCGGCAGGATAGAGGAATGGCTGGAGCTGGAGGTAAAAGGAGTCAGCGTTGTGTTTCAAGAGGCATCTGCTGTCATTTAGCCTCAGGACGCAACAGGGCAGGAGGGAATCACATACTCAGCACTATGCCAGCGACTGATCAATTCATTTGGCCAACTGACCGATGATAGTCAGCACCAGTTTATTGACTCGCATCTCGAGTTATTCCAAGGGTAATCATTCATTCATTCATTTCATTCAAATCAATGTTCTTGATTTTATTTTTGGGTGCAATTAATTTTAGATGCCAGCCAACGTTTGAAAAAAAAAATCTTCCCCACAAAGAAAATATTCCAACAATTTTCTTTAACAAGATGCCTTGTTAAAAGAAAAAAGGAAAAAAAAAAAAAAAAAAGGACTGAATAGAAAGGCAGCAGGACTTCCAAAGCGACACGTTCAAATGCACGAGTCAGAACATAAATGGGTGTGCAAAATGAAAGCGTGTCAGCATGTGGAAGCAGTCCACGGACCGATGTTACGCAGATACCGAAACTGGGAGTATGCAGTCATATTGAGGCACTAACTCTGTCAGCCGGGGGAACGCCACTCCATTGATTGATTCATTTGGAGCTGCATCACTGCAGTATATGATGGAACTTCCTTGTGTTATTTGCAAAATGTATCTGCTCCAATCTCTCATCCTCCTTTCTCCTCCGATATGTTTAGTGAGCAAACCCGTCACAGTGACATCATGCCACTTAGCCACGCCCCCCCAAAATCTGTTGAATGCTCTAAGTCAGGGGTCAAACTCAAAGCCCGGGGGCCAGATGCGGCCCGCCGCATCGTTTCATGTGGCCCGCGAAAGCAAATCATGCTCGTCAACGTCCGTGATTTTTGCTCAAATCTGTACCCTCATTCCAAATTGTCATAATAATAAACAATCATGTTGAGATATTGCAATTTTCTGTTACCAAAGCTTTCTTCAACAATACTTGAACAAACTATTATCCTTGTCTTCTGATTTCAAAACTAGTCATCCCTCAATTTGTTGCGTAACATTTCACTGTTCTAACGGGCCTCTGAGGGAAATCATAAGTGCAATGCGGCCCGAGACAAAAATGAGTTTGAGACCCCCTGCTCAAAGTCCACCATTGAATACTGCAAAGCTTTCCGCAGTTATCTGCAAACCTCAGTTTCATTAGCGTACTGTATTTACAAACAAATCTCTAAATTCACGACACACAATCGTTGTTGTTGTTGTTGTTGTTTTCATCGGACCGCCACGCTGTCGGTGCCCCGGCGAGGTGGGATGACGGCGTTTTTCTTCATCTGTCGTGTTTCTGCCACTGCGATGCGGCCGTAGACTTGACTGTGGAAAAAGATGGGACGATGCATACGCAAAGTGTGATTGATAGGTGTAATACTCCCTCTTTTTTGTGTCGGAGCAAAGCTGTTTGTACTGAGTCCCAGGCCGGGGCGGCTCTCGCGCACTGTTGTCATTCAAAGTGACTGCAGTTTAGCGTACGTGTCAGCTGACTGCTCCCTCATTGTTTTACATGCTCCCCACACTCCGCCGGCGAGAGAGTGAGTGCAGGCCCCTCAGGCAAACATGTCAGCCAGCTTTGTTCTACAGGATGCCGGGGCTCCCTCCGCCGCTGCTGCTCGGCTCCTCCGCTAACAGGGGGAAGTCGAGGAGATTAAATGGAACGTTGCGAATCTCATACTTCCTAATGCTTTGTGACAGCCGAGACCGGAGCCGTCGCCACGGCAAAACAAACGCAGCGCCGCCTTGAGATACGACGTCGATTTGTTCCGTGACCGAGCTCGTCACACAAAGCACCCGTATCGTCTCGTCCCATTGAAATGAATGGAAATGCTGGCAGTCCGCTCCATAATAACGTACTTCATAGAAAACATACAGCAATGACCATTTAACAGAATTGAAACAGTGGCCGCCTTGGCCGCCCGCGGACAATATAAGACAGACGGACGCAGACGGATGTTCATTATTGAGGAGCTCTTATGAATCCCACTGGGGTTCGAGACAGTCCTGCCTGGACACGGCAGCCAATCATATTGGATATTGTGGCCTGCCTCGAACTTAAGTGCTATTCATAATTAGTGGGATTCGTAATAAGGCGTGATGGAGACATCTCGACTCCTCTCTCAGGTCATCAGTCCGACGCTAATCGTATTCGTAGGATGCAGAATAAAGGAGTGTGAGTAGACAACTGTTATATTGTCCGCCTACACCGTTAATGTTCAATGCGCTGCTTAAAGCGATAGATGTCAGGATGACGCGAGCACAATTCAATTCCACGCTGCTGTATGTGTGTGTTTGAAATGCACCAAGTGGAATTGGCTTTGTCGGATGCTTAGTCCGACAGTGAACATCAACCGGGAGTGACATGAAACAGCTTCAAGCTTTTTTGTCATTATATTTGGAATTATTCACTCTTTGCCTGTTTACTGCAGAGTGTGTGGAGTGGAGTTGAACATACTGAAGACCAAATGATGTGATGAACAGCTTCAAGAAAATGTTCCAATGCGGCAGTAAAATACCACTAAAAATACTGGATAAATATTGTTTTTGTATTGTAAATATTTTCTTAAAGCATGGCCTGTAATGGTATATTAATGAAGCACTTGATATTGCTGTATGAATTATTAAATACACAACTGAGCTCCCAAATCCGTCCAAGTCCAATCGCGTAGGATTTCTGACATCGGAGGGGGGGGGGGGGCTCTCCCAGGAGAGGCGTGGGGGGGGGGGGGGGGGGGGGGGTCCAGAGCCCAGCTTTGTTCAAGGGCTGGAGATTTTAGTTACAGAACCGTGACGTATTAAAGCATGCAGCAAATAAAGGTGTATTAAATTGGATTATTCAACGTCAGAATGAATGCTTCGTCACATTCTAATCTGAAACTATAAAGAAATGCCGAAAACTCTGACACCGACAGAACTTTGTTTTGCGCATAACTGCAAGGACAACATCCTGATAAGGACCGGCAGAGCATGTGGAGATATTGCGGTGGACACAGAGAGAAAGAAAGATGACAGTAGAGCGAAGGGAAAAAAATCAAACAGTCATTATTATTTCATACAAATGCCTTTTTCTTTGCTTGAAAAATTTAAACTGCAGCGGCAGCACCAACGATGCAGATGTCAAAAAGAAAGCCCAGGGACCGCAGATGATTTAAGTGGGAGAGGAGAGCATATGCAAAAACCGCATGTGTACCAGCCATCAGCAAACAGTGAATATGTGGTCGACTTGGCAGAACATTGGCATTTCTTGGAGCATGGCCAGTGCGTTAAATAAAGAGAAGGCCGCGCTTACTACTCGCTGCTATTGCTTTGAATAATATGGCCACTAAGTTCACCAGTAGTTGCAGGCCCGCTATAGACCGACATATTCCACTGGTACAGCGAGGAATTCAACTGACAGGTTGAATTCGAAAACACTCAACTTTCTCCGTTGAAATGAAGGGGAATGCCATTAATCCGTTGTAGAACACCAACAAATCAAATTGGAATCATGTTTTCGAATATGGAAAATAGCACTCGACAGTATTCTACATGATAAAAACAGGCGAATGACATCATTAAACAGAATGTAAGCGATGAAAGAGATTTCATGCATTCATTGTTTGGCCCCTCTTCCTCTTGGCCACCAGGGGGCAGCAGAATAATTGCATGTACAATGTCCAATGGACCGCACATAAAGAAGAGTTTTACAACTGAGTGACTCGGTAACTGCAGTAATATTCGTATTTTTTGCAGAGGATAAAGAATATAGGCCAGTGAGTATTGTTAAATCGTCTGTCTCCGTGTGTTGCTGCGCCGTTTGTGGTCAAACCTCCGTGATAACACCGGGAGATTGACGCTAGTTTTGTTAGCCCACCTATGGTGTTTTGCATTGTGTGTTAGCATTTAGCGTCACCCGGCTTTTAGTTCAATACGTGAGGTGAGATTCTCTTTGTTTCACTGTATGTTTAGTTTTCAAGTCAACTTCAACTGAGTGTGGCAATAAACAGAAATGTTCCCTACGTGGCCAACTGCTGCTTATTGTCAAGCTTGCTGCCGCCACCTAGTTATTATTATTAGGATGTATGACCATCATTGTTATTATTATGATTATTATAGGGCAAAATGTAGAGAAACGTCAGAATCGTTTACATGCTGACCAGAGGCAGACACGGGAGAGCTACTCTGAAGTCGCCGTGTCGCTACAATGCAATTTGTCGCACACGTCGTCGTGTCAGGAGCGAGCGCACGGGTGGCTTCGCGGGCGAATCACCCAGAGAGACGCTGCTTCCACGTGCCATAAGGTCACTTTTCATGCCGTGCAGGGTTAGGGTTTACAACTGTCTCTTTTCCTTAATTCACCTGAAAGAAGGGTTACTGTATGGTTTCGTGAACAACGGAGTTCAAATTGAAAGAGCGATTAACTCTGTTCAAGTCCTCAGCGATGTGTCAACAATCGTGTCTGTGAGCTGAATTCATGACCCTCTTTTACAGTGCTAATCAGGCATGTGCACACATAGACCCCGATTGGTGCTCAAGCACCTGCCCCTTTGCCATGGCTGGAAAAAGTGCCCGGGTTCATCGAACACTCTCAATTGCCCGTAGATGCGAACGTGAGTGTGAATGCTTGTTTGTCTATACGTGCCCTGCGATTGGCTGGCAAGCAGTTCGGGGTGCGGGTGTACCCCGCATCTCAACTCACGTCAGCTGGGAAAGGCGCCAGCACACCCGCGACCCTACTGAGGAAAGTCAAGAGGTATAGAGGACGGATGCGCGGATGGACGTTTTCAAGAGATCACAACTGAATGCTGTGCGCATCATGTTACAGTGGCTTCTACTTTTATTACTTTTCACATACTGATTTTTATTTTTGGTGTAAATAACAATTCAGTTCAATTTAACTTTCAAGTACATTTGCATTTCATCTTGAATGTTTCAAAAATATTTCGTTATAATTGATATTTACTTACATGCAATAGATTTTAATTATTATTGAAGTGTTTTTTTTTTTTTTAGTTTCATTTAAGTGTAGCGGTAATGTTCAAACTGCAAAATGTTACAGTAACTCGCAATACTATTCAACATACTTTGTAGAAATAGAACCTCCGCCTCGTTTGTGATAAACGGGTCTATTGTGCTACTGTCTGTTTAACGTTGGCCAATTTGGTGGCACTTGGCGAGCAACAAACATTTTGAGGCGGTACGAGATGCCAAAATGTAAAAATGATTTAGAAATATTGTGAGCATTTCATTCCGGAATTGGGACCACCGACTCCATTCGGGCCCACCTGGTGGTGACGCGTCGTTCCATCAAGCGGCAATCAGCAAATGAGCGCATGTTGCTGTATTCTTTCGTTCACAGGCCATCCGCCGAAATGTGTTCTTGCCTGTTTAGCTTTCTAACAGCGGTGCTGCCTTTGATGTGTGGTTCTTGATCTCGTGGGCTCATGGTGTCACATCCCCCCTGTGATGTGCTGGATTAATTAGGAGTAACGGCTATTTATCCCTTCAAATCATAATACTAATTTCCCCAATGCGACGTCTCTGTGGGTGGCAGCAGCGGACGCGACCTCTATTTTTAAAAAAAAAAAACATTTCAAAAAAGCCCTCATCCGATCTGAGGAGCTCCAGTGCGGAATGTGTCATGATTGCAACAATGAAAAACAGGCTGCTGTTTTCTTGTCTTTAATATACACCATCCATCCATTTCCTGAGCCGCTTCTCCTCACGCGGGTCGCGGGCCTGCCGGAGCCCATCCCGGCGATCAACCGGACGCCGGCCAATCGCAAACGACCATTCGCACTCACGGGCAATTCAGAGTCTCCAATTCATGCGTGTTTTTGGGGATGCGGGAGGAAACCGGAGAGCCCGGAGAAAAGCCACGCAGGCACGGGGAGAACATGCAAACTGCACACAGGCGAGGCCGGGGATCGAACCCCGGTCCTTCAGAACTGCGAGGCAGACGTTCTAACCGGTCAGTCGCTCGCCGTGCTGCCAATATATATATATATATATATAATTTTATATTATTCCCAAATTGAGAATATCCGTCCATGTGACGCCACACCCGATCGGACCTGTTTTGTGCAAGAGCAACGCAGCAAGTAAATACAGAGGCAGTTTGAACAAGAGAGCGTCTGCGAGCGAGACCTGCCAAAGCATCTTGATTCTTTGTGTCGAAAGCAAAGATAGTGGACATTGTCCGTTCCTGTGTCCAATTGTGCGGCGTGAGGCCCGCGGTTCCCTCTGCTGAATGGCGTCCACGCTTGCGCTGTGGTCTGAATGCTATCTCGGAGCAGCAGTGACCGGAACGCCACCGGGGGATAAGGTGAGCGCAATTGACAGAAAGTGTATTCTTTTCCGTAAACCCGCCCCCGACCGCGCGTGCGCGTTACTTAGTGTTTCCGGCAGCTTCTCGAAGAACAAATGCCTTTGAGGGACGCAGAACAAAACACCAGGATGCGTCGGTGCCTGTTTTGGGACAGAAAGTAATCAGACTTTTCCATCAGCCATCAAAGAAATCCCAACCTGGTGTTGACGTTGTTGACTTTGACCACAACAAGCATTGATTGATCTTTCATCCAAACCTTTCTGCGGTGGTTTTCCAGGTCCAAGAATGGCAGGGGAAGCCATTTGAAAAGAAGAGAAATATCATTTTCTCATGACTTGCAAGGATTCCGACATGTGTGCTCGGTCCCATAGGAGAGTGCCATCTTCTGGCTGTCGATGGTACTGGAATGCAAAACTCACAGCGCTCCCCCTTCGCATGCTTGCGAGGTCTGGAGATCACAAACACACCATTTTATTAGCAAGCACATTGCTATTTTATACTGGCGCCGTGTCATTCATTTAGAAATGACGAAATAAACGATGCTATTAGGCTTATGATATGTATACAGTAGTCATATCTTTGCAAATGTGTTCTTGTCTTGCTCGTTGAGTGTATCGTTCATCAGTGACATACAGTCGATGGACATTTAGGTCGGTGTGTGCTCTCTGACTTTGTATCAACCAACAAGCCAAACGCACAAAAAAGTTTCCTGCATTTTGTTTCCCGTTGTTAAAGAAATAAAAAAGGTTTGAGGAGTGGATTTTTGGATTGTTTCGAATGATCGTGGTGCCCCCTCCCACCAAGACAGAAATATGAAATATTACCATGTTCATCTCATTTGAGTTTGATAACAACATAACGTGGACTCAATGTTAAATCATTCGTTTAAAAACATGGTCTACTCAACAGTTAGGATGGCAAAGAAGGCGTCGATTTGCTTTCTTGATGTTCTGTTAAAGGGTTAACATGGCTATGGAGCATGAGAAAATAATACTTTATGAATACAAACCGTGGAAGCGAAAACAGGGGAAAATAATTCAACGCTGATTCCTATCAACACAACGAAATGAGATCATTACTAATTGTCTTCAGTCACTTTCGTCTGCCTTTTTGGGCCGTAGAAAAACCCAAAAGAGCCATCGTGCCGCTCGCTGTAGTGTTGTAGACATCCAGGGAGCGTCAGCGAGGGCTGCTCTGCATCCTCGCCGCCTGAAGGCTGCTTCCCTAATCATATTAATGAGGCAGCCACGCTCGAGCCGCTGTCTACTCAAGGAGCGGTCCTATTTACACTGTACCTATACTAATCTGACAGCCTTGATCAAGGAACACAAAATAAAACCCCCAAGGCCGCTATTGATCAGCCTTGAGTCTTACTCTAACGCTGTTGTGAGGGGCTGGTTCGCTATTACAAATGTTAGTGTGTTCAATGAATCATTTCATCAGAACCGACCGAGCATGCTGCATTAAGTATTTATTTTCAGGTAAACAATTTCAAAGGGGTGTCCGTACTACAAGTTGCAAGTCATCCCTGCTGAGCTCGGGAGCCCACGTGTGCGCCCTATTCTTTGTCGGCGTCGACTGAGAGAACGGAATTACCGACAGCTAAGGAGGATATCAATGTCAGGAAAGTGCCGGACAAAACAAAATAATCAGGCTTGATTTACGGCGCTGCCCCGACGCACGAGTGCCCTGACTTACGGGCTTTTCGAGATGCGAGCCATCTCGTCTGGCAAAATAGGCGACAGTGAACTGAACTCATTTCACAACGAGCAGCAGTTTGGCAGATAGCGAAGAATTAGTTCAGGTTCGCTGAAACTCAAACTGAACAGTAAGCAAAGAGAATGATGCGGTGTGTCTTCAAAACAACCTCATAGCTTTGTCTTTGTAAAGTCTGTTTAGCTTCATGCTAAATAACAATGCAAAACGCCAGAGACAGGCTAACGAAGAGCAAATATAACCTAACCCTCCCAGCAGGGGTGTCCAACAAAGGTTTGGCCGTGGGCCACACTGTAGTTACGATTCCCCCTAAACGGCCAGAATGACTGTGCCGCCATGTAAATGTACAACCGCTTCCTTCTATTTTTGCACACGTGGATGTACACCCACAAATTGATGGATAACTACTTTTGCGATATGAAGTCAATGAAGTCAGTCGCATCTGGCCCCCGGGCCTTGAGTTTGACACCGGTGCCTTAAATCAACGGATATTTGAACATAAACAGTGGAGCAACACGTGTAGACAGATGATAAAAGAATACTCACAGGCATGTATTTCTTATCCTCCGTGAAGGAGGAGTCATGTTACTGCAGCTTACTTTTGCTGCAATTGTGACCGTCACTTTCATATATGTCTGTAGGTCTGTAAAAGGGGCAACACCATGTCCATTGAACCGAAGGGGAAAAAAAAGTGACCAAAACTATTCGATTTCTTCCTCATTTTGAAAAGGTACAACACTATAGACTGCAAATGTCTCATTACAAACATTTGTGTTGTTTTTTTTTTAGGGAGGCTAGACTGTATTAATGGTTGGAGTGTTTTTTGAGTGGGATCATGGGATGAATTCAACTCGTATCTCAAGACACAGCTGTTATTTATACGGCTGAAAGATGCGTGTGTGTTTAAATTATCGATGTAGCTGAACTGCTCCAGCAAGGGATTTGTAATTCAAGTTGACTGTGTGAAGGCTCTATCGGAAAATGTCAGGAAAGCACAAGTGACGGCCGCCTCATGAAGGAGAGAAATTGGAAGAAAGCACAAAGCACAATGAAGTGCAGAGTGCTGTTGTTGTAAATAATCCGTAATATAATTACCCGCCGAGACCTGCCTTCTCAGTGCTTTCCTAAATGTTTACTAATGGACGCTCTCTCTCTCCGCCGTTCTATTACAGAGAATTGTCGAGTGTTGCCCCGGAGGCTCATATCTCTCCCAGGGCCGCGGGCCTGGCTAATGGATGACCCACTTGTTAGCTAATTGCCACGCTGTCCCCGAACACAAAGGAAATGTTCAATTATGTTATGTGGCTGTTAGATAATGAACTGGCGCCGGCATGCGCACGTGCGCCGATTACAGCACGTTACGCGCACGGTATCGTTGCCGTTGCTTGTTTTCACGAGTTCCTACGGTTGGCTAGCCGGCGAACAATGACGCGCGTCATTTGCACACACAAAAAAAGAGACCGTGCTTTCAGGATGATTCCTGGGTTTTGTAATAAATAGAAACGTATCTTCACAGGTGACCGCAAAGTTGCCCGTGCGGCTTGTCTCAAATTCCGATAAGTGGAGAAAAGCACACTTGCTCAAAGTTTCACCGAGCCTCATCAGCCACAAACGTTGTGTCGAAAGCATCTTCTGCACACAAGAATTTAGATCTCCAAATAAACCTAACCTACCTCAATAAATGTTTCAAAACAAAAGATGAATTGTACTTACAATAAAAGTTAAATACGACTGAATTGCTCTCGACAAACGTGACCTGGATGGGAATTTTCTTTTTTTTTTTTTAAATGTACTTAGTGATCCCGTGAAAATGTATTGCACTTACATTCGATAAATATTGGACTTAAATAATGGTTTGAAACAAGCAGTTTCAAAATATGAGCATTGTACTTCAAAGTTAAATACCGTACAGCTAATTATACTAAAAAAAAAATACGAATTTAAGACACCATCATTTTATGCACAGTTTGAATATTTCATCCGGTGATTCTTTATGTACCGCTAAAGGACATTGACATGTGCAGCGGGCCGACTGTGCAAAACGTTTAGGCTACCTCTCGCTTTGGTAATTTAAACATCCCCTTTCATGGCAGTCACTTTAAAATAGTCCAACATAACAATCATAAAAGGGCCGATTTTGATACATTACCATTTTGCACATTCCTCAAATTTTGCACGAATCTTGACGGAACAGAGAATGCTAATGGCATCCGCTTTTTGTTCTCGTTGTTCTTTTTCTCATACCATATTATTATATTCTTGTTTCTGAGCTGTTGTTATCTTTTGCCTTTTTGTTATTTTGTTATGTTGCAGCTTAGTTATTCTCCGTCAACCTGAAAGCATCCTGCTAACTCTCATAGAAATGGACAAATCAACATCCATCCATCCATTTTCTGAGCCGCATCTCCTCACTCGGGTCGTACCCCGGCTATCGTCGGGCAGGAGGCGGGGTATTCCGAATGACATTCTCAGTTGCACATGGAGATCAAAAATGCATATACCGACATTAACGTATGACAACAAACGCGAAGGAAATCGCCCGAGAACTGCAAGCCCGTTCGATGATCAATATAATCGTATTGCATTTTACTCTGACAATCGGTGACCCGATAAAAGTTGACCTGGAACCAATGTCGGATCCCCTCCCTAACATCGGGTTTAGGGCCGAGGTTTAACCCTGATTCGCACAAACGTACACGCGTGGAAGCGGTGACCCCAAAGGGACAGGTCAACAAAAAACGGAAAACAAGGAACGAAAACGCAGAGCGTACTGATGTCTTTGCTCTCTCCCCAAGTGACAAATGAGGGACGGCAGACTCGTCATCACTTAGCAAAGACCCCCTGCTGGTAAGGTACTGTCGAACCAATCTCCCCAAAAGTCGAGTGAACAGCAGATACATTTCATTTTTTTTTAATACGACTCTTTGAGGCCAGGAAAAGTTCACCTCTAATGTACGAGGACTGCCAAATAACTTTTTCATCGAGGAATGGCTTTTTTTTCTTTTTCTTTTTTAGCATGAATGTGACTCGGAGAGAGAGAGAGAGAGCCTCGTGCGGCTTTTCAGGATCCCCGAAGTACAGGCGGCCTCCTCACCTCTTGGACCTGAAGCCAGGCAGTCAAGTGGCCAAGCTTGGCCAAAGAGTCTCTTTCAGCCCCCTATGAGGATTTGTTTCCACTAGAGGACAAGCTGGAACACAGTACCATGTTTGAATTCTGCTGGCACTTTTTTCAAACAGTAGCCAAAGCCAATTGGAGAGGCCTGGCTGATGATTTGATTCAATATTTAACGTCCTCGGGCAGACTTGTCTGGCGAGGAAGCATTGACGACACGCACTGCGCTGGGTGTGAAATGAAACAGATAAGTCCAACCTTGCTTTTGACGAAACCCAAATCCCAGGAATGATGGTTTTCAAAACGCTTTGGTTTTGTTACAGCTTTATTATCAGTATCGGCAGCCTGTGTTTATTCAACCCTCAATAACCGAAGGCTCAGCCGGCAGGCCTTCGATTGATTACCTTAATTGATTGGTCGGGGCATGGGGAGGACGGGAGGGGGACACAGCTGAAAAGCAGTTTGTCTTAATCAGTCGGGAGGAAATTCAGAGAGAGCCTTGATTTCCTGCAGCGGAACGACCCGCCGTGGCCTGTAACACTGGAAGTGCAGCACGTCGGGTGGGGTGCGCAAAAAGTCGCACAGTAGTGAGTCACCTCATCACAGGTGGACATTGGAACCCTGCAAACTCGCCGTGTGGCACCAACCAATTCAGATATCCGCTGATTTCTTTTTTTTTCAATTAGTTTTCTTTGTGTGGGGAGAACCGGTCCCGAAAATGTTTAGTTGCAGTTTATGGCGGCTTATTCAAGACATTTTGCGGGGTTTAAAAACAAAAGATATCAGGAGACCAAAAAAATGTCAATGCAACTCTAATGGATGTCAATTATCCGCTCTTTGCGGTCAGGAAAGCACAAGTGACTGTCCCCCACAAACAGCGGGGGTCCACTGTACTTGCTTATCAACAGGTCGATTGTCAGAATCAAATACTTCTAGATACTTGAGGTATGACCGGTGGTAGATGATCGCTTGTATGTCCTTTCCATGTATGTGGCGCGGACCGCTCATTCGTCAACGCCGCATCCTGACTGAGTGCTCACAAGTACAGAGGTGCCTCTTAAGAGTGCCCGACATTTGAGTTTTGGCGTTTGGGAGCTCTTATTGTGAGCCAAAATTGGAATTACGATCAGGCTTTAAATATGACACCGCTGTTGTGAAAGTAAAAACAAACAAAAAAAGACAGCCACGCTCACGCCATTTATTTAAAGGGACAAGCAGCCAAACACATCATATGCAGAATGAAAACACTCCCGAGGAGCAGACGTTAGTCCAGTTAGTGACTGAAATGAAGTATTAAAAAAAACAAAACCAAAAAAAGGAGAGGCACACGCACTTAAGCACTTGAAGCATTTGTTGAAAGGGAAAAGCAGCCAAACACACACATACAAAATGAAAACGCTCACAAGGAGCATGGAACAGACTTGGAAAACGGCTGACGGCACTCGACAGGCTTCGCCCCATTAAAGCCTAACACACAAAGTACACACAAATATCTGACGTTCAGCTTGATTACACTTTAGAAAAGCTATTTCTTTTTTGAATGTTTTTTATTCAATTTTTTTCAATAAAGTGTTATGTTTCTTCATTAAAAATACAACAAAAAAGGTGGCATTTATAGCCCCTATTCCATCCATTGTTATTTCTTGTGTAACCAAGTTATTTGTTGTTGTAGAAAGCAACGGAGGACACAAAAGCGACTTGTGCTTTATATTTGTTCACATTATTTTGCACCGTCATACAAAGTTCAATCTGGCCACGAGTGTTTTGTGGAAGTCGCGCCATATAGGCAATAAATCCTGCTCGGTCGCAGCAGGCGGACATGACGCCTAACACATACGAAACACCTAACTCGCTAACACATCTCGTTTCAAGCTGTAACAAAGACCCGAGGAATATTCCATAGCGCCAGCAACCTGTCAGCGACACCATGCAGATGTTCACAGTTTCAGAGTTGTGAAAAAAAACAAACAAAAAAAAACATTGAGCTGCAGTATTCCCAGTCCATGTGTTTGAGATTTTTCGGTTCCGTCGTGATAGTTAAGCGGAGTTGCGAGTTATACAATGTCAAAAATGAAACGTTCCATGACAGTACTTCTCTTTCTTGAATTCCCTGGTGTTTTTCGCTCCCTCGATCACTTGGAACTCTCTTTGGCCGCATGGTGATTTACTGAACAATCATACACAATAAATAAGAGGAAAAAAAACTTCCCAAATGCTAAACACGAGTGGTGACGCTAAGTCGACAAGAAAACAATACAGTTGCACATGCGTTTGGTACGGACTATTTTCTACTGTCCAAAAAAATGAGCGGCAAAAAACTGTGCAAAAACTGGGACAAAATTTTGCAGAGAAAAACAGTAAGGCAAAGGAAAACAACCCATCTCACAAGTGGGGTACAGTTGTCTCTTGAAGTTATGATTTCAAGGACATTATCGAGCTCATGTGAACAATGTGGGCCTCTATCGATCGGCAGCTCATTAGCATGTGATAAATGACGTTGGTTAAAAGATACAAGCTAGACAATTCAGGTAATGACAATAATGCCCTTCAGTAATGATCCCTAATGGACTGCGTTTACTTGACTCGGGAAAAGATGCACTCAAGTCCACCTTTTCTGTCCCGTATTTATGTACCCAGCTATTTACGTCTTAAACTCGACTGAAATTAGGGACAACGCTGACCTTTTGCTTTGCATGACCACTTTAACCCGTCCGGCTTCATTCATGTGCGCTTACGGTTTGCCCTTTGGCTGCCGGTAATTGGTCTCTGCCTGGCACTAATCGTCCCGAGATGAGAATGTTATTCCCCCCGTCTGTTGAGAGAACAGCGACGAGAGGCCAGCGTGACCTCGTCCGGCCCGTCGCGGCCGTCCCCCTTCTGAGAGAGGCCGCTCCACGAGGCTCCCGCTCGGCTCCGGCCGCCGGAGCGCCACAGCCGGGCGGCCAAGCACGGCCGAGAGTCGCCGGGAGCGGAGAGATGGCGCCTCGCTCGCGAGAGGAGCAAACTTTCTCATGCTCCGTTAGCCGCGCTCATTTATTCCTGGGCTGTACTCGTCCGCCACCAATCGCAATTGTTCCGCCCGAGCTTTTGTAGAGGGGATAAATAATGCATCAAATATGAAATCTTTATTAGGTTTAATCGTTCAACACGCTTCGAAAGAAGAAAAATATCACTGTATTGGATAAAAACATAAAAAAAAAACAATTCGACTTAGTATTTTGTGCATCTCTGTTTTTCTTGATAGATATAGTTATATATTTTTATATAACTATATCTGCTTTTACCCTATGCCGTTAAGTGTTTTGGAGTGTATATGTAGAAAAGGGCTTTACAAATAAAATGATGATTATTATTATTGCTGGTAAATGGGACAAAAGCTGCTGTGTCCAAATTTGCCCACTTTCATGTTTTGTTTTGTTTTTTAGGATATATATATTTTTTTAATTATTGACCAATCTCAAGTGTTAAAAATGGCTTTTTCTCTTTGACTATGCAATGTTAAAGGCTCAACAAACATGCTGGGGTTTTTTTGTTTTTGTTTCCATCCATCCATTTTCTACCGCTTATCTGAGGTCGGGTCACGGGGGCAGTAGCTTTAGTAGGGACGCCCAGACTTCCCTCTCCCCAGCCACTTCCTCCAGCTCTTCCGGGGGGATCCCGAGGCGTTCCCAGGCCGGCCGAAGGATGTAGTCTCTCCAGCTTATCCTGGGTCGTCCCTGGGGTCTCTTCCCGGTGGGACTTGCCTGGAACACCTGACCAGGGAGGCGTCCGGGAGGCATCCTAATCACATGCCCCAGCCACCTCATCTGGCTCCTCTCGATGCGGAGGAGCAGCGACTCCACTCTGAGATCCTCCCGGATGACCGAGCTTCTCACCCTATCTCTAAGGGAGAGCCCGGACACCCTGCGGAGGAAACTCATTTCTGCCGCTCGTATCCGGGATCTCGTTCTTTCGGTCACGACCCACAGCTCATGACCATAGGTGAGGGTAGGAACGTAGATCGACCGGTAAACTGAAAGCTTTGCCTTTCGGCTTAGCTCCTTCTTTCCTTATTCACCACAACGGACCGATACAAAGTCTGCATCGGTGCAGACGCTGCACCGATCTGCCTGTCGATCTCCCGTTCCATTCTTCCCTCACTCGTGAACAAGACACCAAGATACTTGAACTCCTTGGAGATCATGGCTTGATGAAGCCAACAGATCCACATCATCAGCAAAAAGCAGAGATGCAATACTGAGGCCACCAAAACCAGACCCCCTCTATGCCTCGGCTGCGCCTTGAAATTCTGTCCATCAAAGTTATGAACAGAATCGGCGACAAAGGGCAGCCTTGGCGGCTTCCGACCCTCACCAGGAACGAGTCCGACTTACTGCCGGATATGCGGACCAAACTCTGACTCCGGTCGTACAGGGACCGAACAGCCCGTATCAGGTGGGTTCGGTACCCCATACTCCAGAAGCACCCCCCACAGGACACCCCGAGGGACAGGGTCGAACGCCTTCTCCAAGTGCACAAAACACATGTAAACTGGTTGGGCAAACTCCCATGCACCCTCCAGGACCCTGCTGAGGGTGTGGAGCTGGTCCACTGTCCACGGCCAGGACGAAAACCACTCTGCTCCTCCTGAATCTGAGATTCGACTTCCCGACGGAAACCTCCTCTCCAGCACCCCTGAATAGACCTTACCAGAGAGGCTGAGGAGTGTGTGATCCCCCTGTAGTTGGAACACACCCACCGGTCCCCCGGTGGGTGTGTTCCAAAAGGGGGACCGCCACCCCAGTCTGCCAATCCAGAGGTACTGTCCCCGATGTCCACGTGATGTTGCAGAGGCGTGTCAACCAGGACAGCCCGACAACATCCAGAGCCTTGAGGAACTCCGGGCAAATCTCATCCATTGCCATCCACTCCGGGCAAATCTCATCCTTGCCACCGAGGAGCTTTTTAACCACCTCGGTGACCTCAACCCCAGAGATAGGAGAGCCCACCTCAGAGAACCCAGACTCTGCTTCCTCATGGGAAGGCGTGTCGGTGGAATTGAGGAGGTCTTCGAAGTATTCTCCCCACCGGCTCATCAGCAAAGTTCTGTCGGAGGTGGGAGTTGAAACTCCTTCTTACAGGGGATTCCGCCAGACGTTCCCAGCAGATCCTCACGATACGTTTGGGCCTGCCACGTCGGACCGGCATCTTCCGCCACCATCGGAGCCGACTCACCACCAGGTGGTGATCAGTTGACAGCTCCGCCCCTCTC
The DNA here is from genome assembly GCF_024500275.1 of Phycodurus eques. Taxonomy (NCBI): domain Eukaryota; kingdom Metazoa; phylum Chordata; class Actinopteri; order Syngnathiformes; family Syngnathidae; genus Phycodurus; species Phycodurus eques. The sequence continues at coordinate 43,390,145 of NC_084526.1, forward strand.
TTCACCCGAGTGTCCGAGACATGCGGCCGCAAGTCCGATGACACGACCACAAAGTCGATCATCGAACTGCGACCTATATATTGACAAGTGAAATTCAGAGTATTTGCAAGACTATGGTACTGATCAATTATGAATGATAACCATTTTTTGCTGAGCACCTCCATTTTTAGCAGCTCAAAAGTATTTAGACAAGTGACATGGTTGAAAGTTGGCCGGGTGAGGTCCATTCCCTTATTACTTCAAGACAACGGAAGTAGCGCAAGTTGAAGTGTTTCTTCTTGTACTTCCTGTTCGTAAAACGAAGCTGTGATGTCAAGACGGTTACCAAGACAAACACACAACTTATTGTTTTCTATCTACCGCATTCCATCCTGCCACTCCATCCCTCGCCAACGCTGTGCTACTCTTCTCAGATAAATTAAATGATTCATACACCCCCTCCCCAATATCCTCTTCTAGAATAACGGTCCTGCAAGACACATGTACGTCCAAGAGATTATATGACACATCACTCAGTCACATTAACCACAGATTTCATATCTTGTAAACCAACACAAATGCATCTGCAATTGAGGAGCTAAAACACGGAAGGTGAGGGCAGAAGTAGATTTTAATATCTGAAAAATGATTGTCAAATAGAGTATGTAATTAAGGAATTATCAAAGGGTTTATCCTTGTCAGATATGAAAGTCAAAAGTGGGTCACACGCTAAATTCACTGCAATATCACGGTAAATATTCACCACCTCATCATTATTTAATGATCCCCTAATGGAAAAGATCCCCACCCCAAATATAGACCACCCAACTTAATCATTTTCAAATATGTTAACAGCTGTAAACTTCAGTTAGTCTGCATGTTCTACCTTTCAACTCTGTCAAAGACAAACTTTGGTATACCGTATTTACTAGACCTGATAGTATCAACTCTTTGTGATACCAATTACAACCGTGCTAAATTAACAGCATTGTTAATTACTAACACATTTTTTTTTGTTTTTCTATCATGGTTTATACACCAGTAAGCTCAAACCGAAAATAACGATAAGTTTAAGAACAAAGTGAAAAAAAAACAGGATAGCAACAGCACATTTATAATAATTATTCACGTCAAATTACTTATTTACTAGCATTCTTAAGCAGAAAACAAAAATGTTCGCGCTTGAATGTTATGTTTGATGAAATTCTTACTTCTCAAAGAATCCCAACAAGAAAGCCCAAATTTGGCTATAAAGACTCGATTAGGTTCAAAGGAAATTTCAAATGGGCTCTTTTAGTGACTGAAATGCGCCTCGGTTTTTGCCTCTCTTTTCCTCAAAATTGTGTTATTCCACATGCGGTGTTTAAAGGACTTGCCTGACCTAACCATCACTGACGTCTATCGTCTTTTTGAGATCCTCCTCCGAAGCACCGAGGAGCAAATTAGAGGAAGGCTTGAATATATGCCTCCTTTTACATCCACGGATATGAAGGTATATGACATCCTAACCTTGTGGTTGCATTAGATATACAGGTAGGTTATCAATATGCTAATAAATGCAGTTATTGATAGAATATGAATGTGGAAATGTATTGAAATTAGTATGAACCTTTCCAGTTATTTAAGCAGAAAACATTAACCTTGTGTTCCATGTGCATTGGCATAAATAAAGATGGACAGACAGAGTAAGTGGCTGAATAGGCTTTCTGCTTCAGATCCATGAAGAAGCAAAAAATAAAAAGCGCTCACTGTGTAAATGTAGCACTGCTTAATTAAGGTTATGCTAGCTTTTTCCCATCTGACCTTGTATAGAGTCGAATGTTGTCATTGGAGCCGGTAAATCTTTGTAATCCAAATTTGTAGTTCAATTTTTGTTCCCAGTCTTTTTCTCCTTTTAATTTCATACTTTCATACGCTGTGGTATCCGGGAAAGCAGGTTCGAGCACAGCAACACACGCAATCACAAGTGAGTTCAACATCGCTGGGAAAGCCGCAGTAGCTTGAAACACCATTGTGTTTGAATGACAACGTGCACATTAGAACGCAACAATGTTCATCGTTGCTTTGGTAATCATAAAAAAATTGTAAAAAAAAAAAATCTCCAAACCGGAAAACAGTATACCGTCACAGTGTTACGTGCAAAGAGCCCATTCACCACTCCTGTTCAACATCAGAATCAGAATCAGAATCATCTTTATTTGCCAAGTATGTCCAAAACACACAAGGAATTTGTCTCCGGTCGTTGGAGCCGCTCTAGTACAACAGACAGTCAATTTACAGAACACTTTGGAGACATAAAGACATTGACAAAATCGAATGACTAATATTGCAATAGTCCGGTGCAATGACCATTGTGCAAAGGGCGCTGAGACTTCAAGGAGTGGATGCGGTTTAAAGTGACGAGTCGTGCGATCATCTGGGACGATGTTGGTTGTGCAAACGTTACAGATACTCCTCAAACAGTGCGCAAATGGAGCAGATGCTACTCTGGCATGAGTGGCCAGTATATGCAAATAGTGCAGCATGGCGAGACAACGACAGTGAGTGCACGAGTAATACATAATTGGCCCCACACAAATGTGACAACGAACTCAAGTCAAAAAATTGCCAGCTTGTTGTCATGGAATTATAGGTTAGGTGTTTAAGAAGTTGATCGCAAGAGGGAAGAAGCTGTCGGAATGTCTACTAGTTCTAGTTTGCGTTGATCGGTAGCGCCGACCTGAGGGAAGGAGCCGGAAGAGCCGGCGACCGGGGCGCGGTGGGTCCGAGAGGATTTTGCACGCCCTTGTCTTAGTTCTGGCAGCGTGCAAGTCCTCAATGGCGGGTAGGGGGGTACCGACAATCCTTTCAGCAGTTTTGATTGTCCGTCGCAGTCGGAGTTTGTCCTTTTTTGTAGCGGCACCGAACCAGACTGCGATGGAAGAGCACGGGACCGATTCGATGACCGCTGTGTAGAACCGTCTCGGCGGCTCCGGCGGCAGGCCGTGCTTTCTCAGAAGCCGCAGGAAGTACATGATAAAACATTGAGAGCTCACTAATACATTTGCTAAGCAGTGTATAGTGTAAGCTAATTTTAGAACAATCGACTGCCAAAAAGCATTCAAATCTGGCTCAAATAGCATCGGGGAAAAAACAAAAAAGTCGAGCAAGTATCTTCTTCTGTTGTGTATATTTACACTCTCTACCTTTCCTTATTGGGTTCTGCAATGACTTCTACTTTGACAGATGATGATGCAGTGTTTGCTTGTGTTTGCAGCTGGAGCATGCCACTCTCGTAATGATTTATGCATGCATAAAAATGAGTTGTGTTAATCGTATGAACCTTGGCTCTCTGTTTAAGAGGCCTGCTGCTTAATCAGTGCCATGCTAGGCTGTCCGGCCTGCCGTGGTCATTTGTCAGCGCAGTCAGGCCTGCTGACAACGGCGGAGGACATTGTTGTTTTGAAAGCCTCTGGGGATGTTTTTGTTTCCTTTTCTTTATCTTTCAAAACTCTTTACCTCTGAGTATTGAATAAACACATTCTATAGTCAGTATCTGTCAAGTTCTGATTATAAGGAGAACTTTGACCTGCACTCCCAAAGGCTTTGAGTCGGTTGCATTTTCATCTCACCATCCGAAGATACGTGTTTCATTGCAGCATCTATGAAACTACAGTACAGTATTATTTTAAGTGTAAAGGTATGATTCCAATGCAGGTTTCTCTGCGGTATTCTATTTCCAAGTCCAGTTCTTAAATTTTAATGTGACATAACTTCATTGCATTCAAAGTCAGATCAAAGCGTCGCGGTTCACTGTTTGATGTCGCTTCCTATTGAAGTTTTTTTTCTCTTTCTTTTTTTTTTTTTTTTTTGCCAAAGACAGAAGGTGTAAGACAAAAGTTTTCATATTCTTGTTTTTGTGGTAGCAAAGAAAAAGACGAAGGAGAAAGACTTGCGGTTTCATCGAGAATCATTTATTTGAATTGTCAATAGAGTGTCAGCAGAACTGACATGAGGAAATAGGTCAGTCACATTTAAATATCAATCGAAAAAAGAATGATGTGCCACATGTGAACACGATGATCCGGTGTCCAGATGGTCACCCATAGCCCGCGGAAAGTATCACCTTGTGACAGTGACTGACAGTCAGAAGAAGCGGTGTTGTTGCAGCGGTGAATGGCGACACGAGAGGCGTGATTACGAGCTGTCAAGCCGCCGCCGCCGGGCCGCTGACAATGACAACACTCTCGGCAAGCGAGCGACCCGACCTGTGACTCTATTCGCCGAGAAAAACTGAAAGCGAGAGGCAAAGTACAAGTGCTTGTTCGTTGGTGTTCTGCGTGAAAATGTTGAGAATCGTTTTGACCGGGCAATCAATGCGACGATTGTGTTTTTTGTTCCTACAAAATATGGGGGGAAAAAACTATTCATTTTCTTTTCATGTGATACAGTGAAAACCTACACAGTGGCACCTTGACTTACAAGTCAAGAAAAACAGTCAAACACACAAATGCAAAATGAAAACACTTGCAAGGAGCATGGGCCAGAGACTAACACGGAACTAACAGTGTGGTAAACGGCCGATCGGCGCTGGAGTCAAAGCGCTTGACATCACTCACTACGTCATGTTGACACACAAATATTACGGTTGTACTACGTTATAAACAATCACAAAAATACAAAATGATAACACTCACAAGTAGGGCTGTGAAGACTAATCAGTAATCAGCCGTGTTGCTGACGTCAAGAGGCCACATCCCTTATGCCTGGACCAGACTATAGCAATTTAGCCCCGTTTCTTTACCAATTTGCTATTGCGGGTGATTTCCCAGTTGGGAAGGGTTGTAGTGCGACATCATCCATGGCCAACGATTTTGCCCTACGCCACCAAAATGAAAAGGGTAGCATGTTTGATTTTTTGGGGATATCTTCCATGGAGTTTGAAATGAACGACAACCCTCCGACAGTTCTCCTTAATTTGAACGTCGACCAATAGGATTGCGTCTTGAAACGGCAAATTGCCTCCTTTGTTCGCCGTTGTCAACATTTCCTCGCACACACAAAATCATTTTGATTGAAACTTTAGCGCGTGAATCCACAGAATGCCGGCATGTTTACGTACAAACATTAGTCCTAGCACTAAGTAGCTACATAATGCTGCCTAGTAGTATTAAAAATACATGAACATTATTTGAGGTTCTCCTTGAAGAATGGAATTAAATGGAATCATATTACTTATTTGTTACAATTGTCAGTAGGACGTCTTTATATGTTTTCTACGATGTATGGTTAATTAAACGAATAAATAGATCTCAATTTTAGTCACTGATGGTGTAGTGGTGCACTCGCCTGACTTTGGTGCAGGCAGCGTGGGATCAGTTCCCACTCAGTGACGGTGTGAATGTGAGTGCGAATGGTTGTCCGTGTCTATATGTGCCCTGCGACCGACTGGCGACCAGTTCAGGGTGTAGTCCGCCTTTCGCCCGAAGTCAGCTGGGATAGGCTCCCGTGACCCTAACCAGGATAAGCGGTGTTGACAATGGATCTCGATTTTGCATTTTCTGTCAGACTAATGGTTGTTTTTTTTTTCAATATGAAAACACTTTCAATAAATAACACTTTCTGTGTTAAGATATGTTTTCTTTTGGTGTACATTTTCTGTTCAATGTGAGATATGAACAACTCTGGGATTCATATTTTAGATATTATATAAAAATGCAAACGCACATGAACACGTTCAAAAAGTGTCACACAGATAAAAGATTAAACTGTTTTTAGTCACTCCCTAAAGCAAAGCAAAGCAAATGTATTTATATAGTGCATTTCATACACAAGATAACTCAATCTGCTTTACATGATTAAAAGCATTTAAAAAAAAGAAAAAAACAGCTTGTAAACATTTAAAACAAAGAGAACAAAATAAAATAAAATAAAAAATACAATTAAAACAGCGTACGGTGCAAGAAATATCATTTAAAAGTGGAAATTCTCAAGAAAGCATGAGAAAAAAGAAGAGTTTTTAACCTTTGGGGCTGACGTTACTTCTGTTGGCAACTTATTCCATTTGTGTACAGCATAAGATCATCGCCTGCCATCGTGGGGGACCTAGGTTCAAGACCCCGACTGGACCATCCGCCAACATCGCCGGACTCACGGCTGCGGTGTCTTTGAGCAAGATGCTAATACCCCGAAATGCTCCCCCGGGCGCTTCAGCTGCCCCCTGCTCCAGTGTGTTCCACTAACATGTGGATGTGTTCACTGTGATGGGTTAAATGCAGAGAAAAAATTTCGTGTGCATGCATGCATGTTCATGACAATAAAAGGTGATTCTTCTTCTTCTTCTTTGGACTCTGTGCTCCACCATTTGACCTGAGTCTGTCGATCTCAGAGCCCTACTGGGTTTATATCCCATTAGCATTTCATCCGTGTATTCAGGACCCAAACCGTTTAGTGATTTATAGACCAGTAGCAGAACTTTCAAATCTATTCTCAAGCTGACTGGAAGCCAGTGTAAAGACTTTAGAATCAGAGTAATATGCTCTGAGCTCTTTGTTCTGGTCAGAACCCGAGCTGCAGCATTCTGAATGAGCTGCAGTTATTTCATGCTCGTTTTAGGGAGTCCAGTCAGAAGACCATTACAATAGTTGAGTCTACTTGAGATAAAAGCACTGATGAGCTTCTCCTTGTCTGCTCGACACATGCAAGCCTTCACTCTGGTTATGTTCTTCAGATGATAGAAGGCAGTTTTAGTCATTGATTTGATACGACTGTTGAAAGTCAGGTCGGAATCTATCAGAAGACCAAGGTTTCGGACTTGGTCATTGGTTTTTAAAGAGAGTGACTCCAGGTGTTTACTAACAGCAATCCTCTTTTCTTTAATGCCAAAAACAATGATGTCAGTTTTGTTGTGCTTTAATTGAATAACATTTTGGCTCATCCAGTTATTTATCTGTTTTAGACAATGACACAACACCTGTAGTCATCTGGAGACACTGCTAGATATAACTGTGTGTCATCTGCAAAACTATGATAGTCAAAATTTAAGTTCTGAAGAATTTGACCCAAGGGTAGCATATACAGGCTGAACAGGACGGCAGGAGGGGTCCAAGAACTGACCCTTGAGGGACCCCACAGGTCATTGCCATTCGATGAAATTGAACACTTCCAATGGTTACAATGGTTGTTCTGTTGGGGGACTTCAATGCTCACGTGGGCAATGACAGTGAGACCTGGAAGGGCGTGATTGGGAGGAACGGCCCCTCCGATCAGAACCCGAGCCGTGTTCTGTTATTGGACTTCTGTGCTCGTCACGGATTGTCCATAACGAACACCATGTTCAAGCATAAGGGTGTCCACACGTGCACTTGGCACCAGGACACCCTAGGTCGCAGTTCGATGATCGACTTTGTGGTCGAGTCATCGGACTTGCGGCCTCATGTCTCGGACACTGGGGTGAAGAGAGGGGCGGAGCTGTCAACTGATCACTACCTGGTGGTGAGTTGGCTCCGATGGTGGGGGAAGATGCCGGTCCGACGTGGCAGGCCCAAACGTATTGTGAGGGTCTGCTGGGAACGTCTGGCATGATCCCCTGTCAGAAGGAGTTTCAACTCCCACCTCCGACAGAACTTTGCTCATGTTCCGGGGGAGGCTGGGGACATCGAGTCCGAGTGGACCATGTTCCACGCCTCCATTGCTGAGGCGGCCGACCGGAGCTGTGGCCGTAAGGTGGTCGGTGCCTGTCGTGTCGGCAATCCCCCGAACCTGTCGGTGGACACCAACGGTGAGGGATGCCGTCAAGCTGAAGAAGGAGTCCTATAGGGCCTTTTTGGCCTGTGGGACTCCTGAGGCAGCTGATGGGTACCGGCTGGCCAAACGGAATGCAGGTGGTGGGGGACCGGAGGGTGTGTTCCAACTACAGGGGGATCACACTGCTCAGCCTCCCTGGTAAGGTCTATTCAGGGGTGCTGGAGAGGTGGGTCCGTCGGGAAGTCGAATCTCATATTCAGCAGGGGCAGTGTGGTTTTCGTCCTGGCCGTGGAACAGTGGACCAGCTCTACACCCTCGGCAGGGTCCTCGAGGGTGCATGGGAGTTCGCCCAACCAGTCTCCATGTGTTTTGTGGACTTGGAGAAGGCGTTCGACCGTGTTGCTGTTCGGTCCCTGTACGACCGGAGTCAGAGTTTGGTCCGCATATCCGGCAGTAAGTCGGACTCGTTCCCGGTGAGGATTGGACGCCGCCAAGGCTGCCCTTTGTCGCCGATTCTGTTCATAACTTTTATGGACAGAATTTCGAGGCGCAGCCGAGGCATAGAGGGGGTCTGGTTTGGTGGCCTCAGTATTGCATCTCTGCTTTTTGCTGATGATGTGGATCTGTTGGCTTCATCAAGCCATGATCTCCAAGGAGTTCAAGTATCTTGGTGTCTTGTTCACGAGTGAGGGAAGAATGGAACGGGAGATCGACAGACGGATCGGTGCGGCGTCTGCAGTGATGCAGACTTTGTATCGGTCTGTTGTGGTAAAGAAGGAGCTAAGCCGAAAGGCGAAGCTCTCAATTTACCGGTCGATCTTCGTTCCTACCCTCACCTATGGTCATGAGCTGCGGGTCGTGACCGAAAGAACGAGATCCCGGATACGAGCGGCCGAAATGAGTTTCCTGCGCAGGGTGTCCGGGCTCTCCCTTAGAGATAGGATGAGAAGCTCGGTCATCCGGGAGGATCTCAGAGTAGAGCCGCTGCTCCTCCGCATCGAGTGGACCCAGATGAGGTGGCCGGGGCATCTGATTCGGATGCCTCCCCGGTGAGGTGTTCCGGGCACGACCCCGGGGACGACCCGGAACACGCCGGAGAGACTACGTCCTTCGGCCGGCCTGGGAACGCCTCGGGATCCCCCCGGAAGAGCTGGATGAAGTGGCTGGGAAGAGGGAACTCTGGGCGTCCCTGATAAAGCTACTGCCCCCGCGACCCGACCCGGATAAGCGGTAGAAAATGGATGGATGGATTAAAAATAACTTTCTCAACAATCTTGGCTATCAATAGCTTGTCTATAGCTTGCTAACATGGAAGCATCCAGCGTAGCTACTTTAAGAGCTTTCTGAAACTCGCCTGACTGATGTAGGTATCATTTAATCATTTTACTGATGATCCCTAATAGAATCATGTGTCTCAATACTGTATGTAAACATAAAAATCTATTTTTTAATTAATTTAAACAGTAACAATTGGGTATTTGATGATACTACCTTGTTTTTTGTTACATAACTACCAATTTCCCCACTTGGACGCGAATAAAGCATTATTCTATATATCTTATTTAAATGTAAATCCATCTTTTGCTCATAAGTCAGGCTTTCTACCACTGATCCACAAGGATTGGTCTGTGTACTTAAAGTTCTTTTATCCCAGCAGCAACAGCCTCTCTGGAGTCAAAATATTATCTGCAAATATTCTGGATGGCAAATAAAAACCGCCAAACCAGCAAACCTTTTATATTGTAGTAACAGTCGAAGAAACAGTGTACTGTGCGTGTTGTAATACATTTGTTCCATGCCCTGGATCCAATATAAACAGTCGATGTAAGAATGTTATTTACATTTCAGCTCAGTCAGGGCATGACAACTAACTCGCATCGTACAATAGAATTACCCCGGAAGGTTTCATTTTGTCATCATATCCTAAACGAAAACATAAATATAAAGCATTTTAAAGTCCAACACAATCCTTTCTGTGATGCTGGCTGACTTCCAGGTTCTGAGTTTCCAGAAGAAAAAAAAAAAAAGAAAGAAAAAAAAATTCCCAGAGGAAATTATGTAAAGTGAATTAATTTGTTCCAGGCTCAAACTGTCGCCATCATAAAAACCTTTATTAACTCTACAGGCAATGTCGGAAGAAAAACTTTTCATTCTTAACTGTAATACAAGTATAAATAGTTCATCACTGTATAATAAAACTATATAGGACGCAAATAAAGAAAAGCTGCTCACCGTTTCCCGACAGAGAGGATTACAGTGAGGCATAATATTTTTTTGCATAGAAGAAGTGTATACAGTACACAGTCCATTAGCCTTTGCTTGGTAAAATAATTTGTGCATGTAGTTATTGGAATAATTGTATTATTTGAGAAGCCAGGCTCTTTCCTGTGTAGTCGTGAGTTCCATTTCTGGTAACTTCAACTGGGAGTGACAAACAGCTGGAAGCAAGCGCGCTTTGCATCTTATTTGGAGAACTGTGCGAGCGAGTCTTCTTTTCATTTCCTTAAAGTGATGTTATAGCATTTGGTAACAGCCAGAGAGTGAGAACAGGTGCTGAGGAATCCGTTAAAAGTCTGTGTAAATAAGTTGAAATTTGTTGAAAGCAAATGGGTGGGATAAAACCACAGTATATAAAAACATTTTTATATGGTCTCTTTATAACGCAAATTTTAACCTCTACAATAAACGGGGGTTTATTGTATATATGAAAAGAGAGGGATAAAGACAAAAGGGTATGTATGTTCTTCACGAGCAACAGAAAATGGACATTGTTTTTGAGCCAAATGCAAATGTTGGCATAACGAGTCATTCTTTGTAGCTCCTGAAAGTATGCACAGAAAGGTTGAGCATGATGAATGCTCCGCAATAATTAAGCTGATGGCCTATTATGGTGTATTGTAAATCAAATATGTGCGGTATATGGCGGAAGCTGAAGCACGGAGAGCTTGAATTGCGGCGCGTATGAACAGATGCAGGTGCGTCACAGTTTACGTAGAACGGTGGCAATGAGCAGCAACTGGAGACAATTATAAAAGCAGATAATCTGACGTTAACATTTAAAGTGTGTGCTCCAGCTTTTCAATTTGAATCGTTTTCCCATTTGTGGTTCTTTTCGGATTCCCACCCGAAAAGGTTTGCAATAGCCTATCTATGGCGCCAAAGCTCTTTTTTTCTGTTAGACAAGGCTACAGCCTGACTTAATGGAGCTTCTGTAATTCAACAGAGTTGCTTGGCCACAAGATCCACAAGAGGGGGCCAAAGCTGTGTTTTGCTGTGAGTCAGCAAATGAGAGTGTAGAGTTGGGTTTCGGCTAAGAATAGCGGTTGGCTGTTAAATGGCTCACCGTTAGTTAGTCTGCATGTTGAGTGCCTCTGGGTGTCACTTGTGCTGGGCATGAACCTACTGTATGAATGCGCTTGTTACCGTTTGTTCAATAAAGCGATTGGAAGATCACCGGTGGCTGTGTCTATCCTTGACCACCTGTGGAGGGATTACAATTTGTTCTAACCAGCCAAGGTAGGCTGTATTAAATTAGCTAACAACCTTTACTTTAGCGTAGACGTGCAGTTGTGTAAGCCCATTCTCGACACATTGCACTTTATCTTCTGTATTCAAGTATGAAATGAAGCCACACTTGGATTTTCTCGGTCTTTTACAGACAGGTTCCTCCTGGCTCATGCTCTTAAATGAGTCAGCAGTAACATTAGTCCACGTGGAAAAGTAACTGCTGCCAAAGCCCGCGATATCGCGAAAATCTGCAACATCAAATTGGATATGTATGATTTAAAAATCCATGATACAGCAGTGAGACTGCGGAAAGTGAACCGTGATACGGCGAGGGACGACTGCACGACTGAACACGGAAGCTGACAAATTAAGACCCAACAGTTTACTTGAATATTTGCATACAGTCTTGTTTACTGCTGAGAAAGTTAAATAGCCTCCAACTTATAAGTTGCCATGTTATTGTCAACTTGCAGGGTTTATCATTACTGTGGTGGTTTGTTTGCCGCAGTTTTGTTTATCCTGTGAATTCCACTCTGTTTCTAGGCTATTAGATGTCATCAAAAGAAGCTGAGCTGTGAAAGTTCTTGTGTTTTGAAGGAGAACTGAATTTGGGCATTAAAAATTGAAATGGTATATTGCAAAACATCACTTCTTAGATTTGGGGCAAGTGTTGGAGCAGATGTTCCTTCAGTGATCTGCAAATAAGTGGAATTGTAGATAAAGACTCTGAGCAGGCTGTAAGATATTCCGGAAGAAGCCCAGCCCTGCTTCAAATCCACTCTAAGAAAATAGCGCAACAGCAGTCAAAAAGCGTTAAATCGTGTTTGATTATAGCATCTTTTCTTTTTTCCCCACTTCTTCTTCCTCTCCCTTTCTCCTCAGACCCTCTCTCATTTCTGCTTGAACTGGGAGTGGGGGATAGGGGAGAAAAAGACATTGGAGAAGGCTGCAATATTAAATTAATGGCTGCTTGGAGGAAACATCCATGAAGTATGCATAAGTGTAAAAGAAATGAAAACAAACAAACATATATCAAAGAATATCTTGAAAATGTTTGAGAGCGACTGGATACTGTGTGGGGTTCGTCTCCTAAAGCCTGCGATGCATGTTTGTACGGATTACGCCGCCTTCTGTGTGCTTCGTAAGTCATGAACTAAACAATGCTTCCTCAATCAGAGCAAGCGCTTGTTTAAAATGCAAATATGCTCTTGTCCGTGACACGCTGTAATTAGACAGAACAATGGTCTATTATTTCTGTGATCTCTCTCAATGCTCATCAAGGGCTTTGAGAACGAGACAATGATTGACCACCTGGTCTTGATACTCTACTGGCCAAATCAAAGACGGATTGTATGAATCGGATTCCGTCACGTGCAAAAATACACAATTAGCCTGTTGTGTGATTGGCAAACGATTGTGTTATCCATTCGCATTTACTGAGATTCAGGAGGAGCAGTGGAGTTTTTCTCCGGACCCTGGAACCAGCTCTACATCCTCAGCAGGGTTGCGGAGGGTGCATGGGAGTTCGCCCAAGCAGTCTACATGTGCTCTGTGGGCTTGGAGAAGTAGTTCGACCGTGTCCCTTGAGGACGACCGGTGTCAGGGTTCGGTCCCCATTACAGGCAGTAAGTCCGATTTGTTTCCAGTGAGGGATGGATGCCCTTTGTCTCCAATTCTGCTCCAAACCTTGAAGGACAGAATTCCTGGCCACGGCCAAGGTATCGAGGGGGTCCGGTTTGGTGACCTCGGTAATTGCGTCTCTGATTTTTGTTCGCAAGCAAGTGTGAAGCGGTTGGGATGAGAATCCGCACCTCCAAATCTGAGGCCAAGGTCCTAAATTGGAAAAGGCCGGAGGAGTATCTCGGGGTCTTGTTAACGAGTGAGAGAAGAATGAAGCGGGAGATCGACAGGCGGATCGCTGCAGGGGCTCTGCATCCGTCTGTTGTGGTGAATAAGAAGCTGAGCTGCGAGGCAAAAGCTCTCAGTCTAAAGGTCGAGCTACGTTCCCACCCTTACCTATGGTGACCAGCCGCGGGTCGTGGCCGAAAGTATAAGATTACGATTACAAGTGGCCGAAATGAGATTCCTCCGCAGGGTTTCTGGGCTCTCACTTTGAGATAGGGGGAGCAGCTCGGTCATCTGGGAGGGGCTCAGAGTAGAGCTGCTGCTCCACCGCATAAAGAGGAGACAGATGAGGTGGCTCAGGCATCTGGTTTGGAAACCTGAGGCGTTCTGGCCACGGCCCACTGGGAGGAGACCCCAGGGACGACCCCAAAGGCGCTGGTGAGACTGTCCCTCGGCTGGCTCGCGAACACCTCGGGCTCCCTTTGGAAGAACTGGACGAAGTGGCTGGGGAGAGAGAAGTCTGGGCTTCCCATTTTAAGTTGCTGCGCCCACAACCCGACCCCAGATAAGAAGAAAATGGATGGACGAATGTTTTATTTTTAACATTCTTGAAATAGAAGAGGCTGTTCTCACAATCAGTTCAAAGGACATCCTGATGTAATAACAATGCACTGCCACCACTTGAATTACCTTTAGGCTTAATTGATAAATATTTGTGATTATATTCATTGATCTTGACGACTTCACAACTCAATTCTACATACTTCCTTGACACCAAAATGTCCCAAGATGTCGACAAAATAAATCTTGGTTTGGCCTGAGCGCAACCACGGTAAAAAGATGACTTTCTCAGCTAAAAAGGATTGGATCCATAAGATCCAAAAATGCGAATATGCAAATGTAGGATTGTCAAACCACGAAAATGCTGGGTTCACTGCAATGTTATTCACTATACTTAAAATACATCTTGACATATTTCTTCCACGAGTGATTTCGGTCATATTTCGGGCTTTATGCTCTTGTTGGCTGTTGTGGTTATATCGTTTTTCTGACTAAATTACATAAACACGATATATTCATATATGTCAATGCAAGTGGAGAATAAGTGCTGGAAATGTTTAGTGACAACAGAAAAGAAGCGAATCTGTGCTTGAATGTACTTCCAACAGCAATTGAAGTAAGGCTGATGGAATAATGGCGCCTGATTAGGTTGTGTCTTAATGCTGGTGCCTGGATTTAAGTTCCATCGCAGCACGGCCTCGTGACCACGGAAGCTTGATGCATTTGGCTCATTCTGCCGCTTAGATAAATTAATTGGATTAAAGATTTGATTATCAGTTCCTTTCTGCAGCGACGCTTGAAATCCCTGTCGTAAACACGCTTGCTGCGAGCACAAACATATGTCGCCGACGGCCGATAACCCCCCGCACGCGTCATGAAGCCAGACGAACGACAGATAACAAGAATAGGAAAGCGGTCGGATTTCTCCGCAGGTAATATTAATAGCCTATGCCTATAAATCTTGTTGTATTGTCTGTCTGCATTCGTTGCTACACCTTAATGTTCAATTATCAGTCGCTTAAAAGGATTTTAGCCACCGCAACAATGATGCTAGTTTCGGTGGCATTTTTATGGCTTTTTTTCTTTGTGTGTTGCCGTTAACCTGGTGGACCATAATGCAAAGGTAAGTGCTGTTCAGTTAAATAAATTAACGTGTCCTTATTTTTGTTTTTTAGATTAAGTTTGACAATAAAATTCAAGTGTGAGCGGCAATAAACAGCTTGACCTAAACCCTTGCCCTCTTTTTGAAGAAACTGCAAGCACAAACCAACTCGAGACAAAATAAATTCAGAAGATTGGTCACTCGTAAGGCAAGGTATCATTAAAAAAAAAAAAAAAAAGATTGAACCACTGTACCATGTAGTTTCTTCACTTTCCAACGATTTTTGACAATATGTTTCGTGAGGAGCAATTCAAGTGTGTGTCAGAGGTTGAGAGCGACTGGTACAAGGGTGTCAGGAGCACATGCAAATCAGCAACCAGCAGCAAAAAACAAATCAGAGAAAAATAGACATAAATGAGGGAGCGAGGGCGTGACGGAGTGTGTGGAGTTCACAGCCTGGGCTAGTTTCACACCTGCAGCCAATGAGCTTGGTTTACACTCAACCACACCCACGCACACACCGGATGGCAACCTCACGACACGGCGGCGGCACAGCGCAGCGCAGCACGCCACTTGTGCAGCTCCTCAATCACACCCGTGCTAATCACATGCAAATGCCGCCGCTGTTGTCCTCAGGTCACATCCATCATCACGTTGGAAAGAAATCCAACTTCCTGTGATGATCTTCCACACAAGTAGGAAGATTTCTCCCGCCGGATACGCTGAACGGAGCGACTTCTTTCCTTGTCCCGGACTTGGAAGCCTCTCACATTTAATCAAACACTTCAGCAAATGACCAAAATTAGTACTTTTTTTTCATTTTTTTTTTCATTTTAATCATGATATGTTGGTTTTATGTCTCTTGGGGTACCAACTGCTTTTTCATGTGTTGAGTGGTAAAATAAAAAACGAAACATTAACATCTGCTTTTCTATTTAGCAATGAAAATCAGGCCGCAAGCTCCGGCACTGGATGGGTCCTGAGCATAACGCCAGCATATCTTTTTGATCATCCATTGAGATTTGATTGAAACCGCACCTTTTGAATGAAAGAAATTATCATTCTTTTGTGCCAGACATCAAATGTACTTCGGTGTGAATTGATTTTTGGTCCCGTAAGCTCGGTGAACGCGAGCGACGCGCTTGAGTGAGTTGCGCTCGATTGCAACACAGTCTTTTGAGTTTTAATTTCATTTGAATACATCCATAGTCATTATCAGCACTTTGAAAGGAAGCTATTACAACCGTTTGCTGAGACTTCAAAAAATGTTTTACAACAGGACATCAAATGTGAGCATAACTGAATAGTGCTTCAATGCACTCATTAAGGCAATTGAATAGTGTTGTGGTGTCGCGAACAGAATGCAGGTTGCGTTCAATGACGGGTTAAATTAGAAGGTACACTACCTTGAATACAAATTCTTTCTTCTTTTTTTACCTCTTATTTATTTTGTCTGTGTTTTTGTTCACATTTAACTTCACTTCCTCAAAAATGCCCATACGTGATTCCTCTGATTTATTTTTTAACAAATTAATGAACCCCATTCCTATAAATTCCAACTTAATATTATCTTAACTCACTGTTAACTGATTTTTCATTGAATTACATTTCTCCAATTTCCAGCTGCTACCGGTGGAATATAAGTCACAAATTAGATTAATCACTCACTTCACCTCTAACGTGTATAATCATTAGAAGGTGGGTTTTCTATTACACAAACACAAAAATTCAAAACGGACTTTAATAAGCGGTTTTATTACTGCGAACCAGAAGAAAGGATGATTTCAAACTCATCATTCTAATCTTACCGCTGTAATTTCATGAAAAAATATTGTAAATAAATAACAACATATTCCAAACTGGGGGTCGAAATCCACAGCTTGTGCAGAGGAGCTAAATCAAATGAGCGCGCCAGTTACAATTTCCCAAGCGTCTAGAAATTGAAATCGAACATTTCGTCTCTCTATCTGCTGTCTTTCTGTCATGTGAAATTGTTTACGTCTGTGAATAAAATCAAACAGTTGTACATAGTCATCGCATCGAGGCGCACTTGGCTATAATCTCGTGCTGAACGACACCGCACAATACATAGTACCGTGATTTAAAAAGTGGTACAAACATACAAATACTACAAGAATGGTTAGGAGCAATGTTAAAGAAAGACGAGACACTGAAGAAAAATGAACCGTCAATTATTCCCGACAACCTGAAGATTATATTCTTTTCTTTAACAACCAGTATTCCTTTGAATGTATTTAAATGTATCATTTAACGTTAAACTCCTGGCTGAATGAAACAAATGCTTCCCGTATTAACTGCGGAAGTACAATTTTACATTGGTGACATTCATCATGGTCCTACCTTAACGTGACCTTTAGACTTCTTGTTTTCACCCCAAAAAAAGTTGTCTTTTTTTTTTTTGTTGAACTTTATATGTATTGTATTAAGCACCTGCAGATGTTATGCTATTAGAAATGCATATTAGTTCATATTTGATGAACTAACTAGACAATGCACATAGCAAATAGCAAAATATGTGAGCTAGCTGACAGGGTGGACATTTTTGTCCGCAGTTAGCACATGATTCAGCCAAAGTACTGTGTAGTTTAAAACCTACGTGTAAATATGTATTCTGCAGCAATCCATCTGTTTCAGCCACCCCTGATGAAAGACAAAATGCCGGTCGGAATGTCACGAAAAACATCTTAAAGGGACAGTTACCCCACAGCGACAGTGGACGGCAATTTCGGAGACACGTGCGGAATGTTTAACATGCTTATGAAAAGAGAATTGTGACTCGTTTGATCAAATCACTTAATAAAGCCATGTCAACAAAAAACCTGATTTAGTGTCAACAACTTCTTTTAACCACTTATGACACAAACTTTAGTTAGGAGAGCAGTATGTGGGACCTGCCAAAATCACCCACCAATGAAAAAAAAGTGGTATGAAATGAACAAAGGACATTTTAAGCGATTAATCATTGTACTGGTATGTGTGCAAATGTTTTAGTAAGAGCTCAGAGTTTCAGTATTCTGCCACATTTTCATGATGATCGGGATTCTGATGAGGACACAAAAGGCACTTTATAGTGCTATTGAGCCATATTACAGTTGTTATTTGTCATCCTTTTTTTTCCATCATTATCATGGCTGGGAGAAAAATTGCGGCAAGCTTTCCTCGGAGGGATGTGGACCACCGGACGCTTGCGTTCGAAAGCTGAAGTTTGATGAGATACTCTACGTTGATGTCTCATGGGATTTGTGCCAATTTAAAGGCATCGTTTCAAAAACGTGAAAACATTTTTGAAAATACACTTGCACTACAGACAGTGGGGGGGGGGGGGGGCCAACTTTGGAGGTTCCACCGTTTCTGGGACAGAATTTAATGTTTGGCTTCTGGAGTCAGTAAGATGCAAATGACGATGAGATATCTATTTGTAACCATTTTTTTTCCTGGGTGTCACAGTGTATATAATGTAATGTATACTATTAAGTTGACCCTCTCACCAATGAACCTTTTGTGAACTCTATTTTGTGTCAGCACCAATGCACTATCATGTCAAAGAGGAGAAGTTTCTCATGACTATAGCAGTAAACGGAGAACTATCAATCCTTTTCTCATACATATAGTATCGTAATTGTAGCCTTTCAGCCTGGTGAAAAATCGATGTTTTCGACTTGTTCTAGAACGTGTGCACTATATTGCTATTCAGGCGGGAATAGAACGGCATACAATGTGTCATACCCAAACATTTCCTCCGGAGAATCACTTCTTTCTCTGTAATTTCCATCGAAATTTTGTGTGCAAATGCGGTAATAGACACATTTATAACATCAAAAGGGTTCCATTTTCTTTTCAATCACATAACAGTATGAATGGCCTTTTCCATTGAATCTAACAACGAGAGGCCATTACCACATGCTAAAGGATGGCTTGCTGCTACTTGCTTTTATGGAAGCGTGTCACACAATTTTTCATGTCTCCCATTTGTTCTAACCAAATGGTGTCTGTCAAACGCTTACACGGAGGTTATTTTATTTTTCACGTAGCGTAATATCCTGAATGAATTCATATATAGAGGAGATACAGTATACCGCATGTATATTTATATATTTGGCGGCACATACTTTTCCTCAATTGATTCAAACGAGTCCATCTATGGAGTTCACAAAAGAGTTCACAGCTCATTAAATAATTTAGAAATAATGTGCAAAGTAAAAAAATCAAATCAATTGCTGGCTGGGGTGAAAGCCAGGGTTCAAATAGATGGCTGATAAAAGCCGATATGCGCGCCTTACTCGTTGTAGAGAAGGTTTGCAGTCAACGGACGGAAAGGAGTTTGTCATGGCTCAAGCGTATTGTATCGGGACCCTCGCATTCAGGCTTGTGCCGCCACACTACGTCCTTGGACGGAATGTGCTCATTGTAATGTCGAGCTTCATTATCTGCACACGCTACATGACAAGACTTAGAATTGCTCATTAGTGCCACAAAAACGGAGTTTCAATTCTAACAGCAAAAATGACTATACGGAAAGAAAACAATTACAAGGACCAATGAACATTCATTTTTAAACTCCAAAATGTTTGACAATTCCAGATCTATCCAAAAATCTTTTTCAGATGTCTTCAGTGTTTCAGTTTAAAAAGTAAATGATAGATTTGAGATGAAAATACACAACATTTTCTACCAAGACTCCAAATGAACGAGCCTGTATTTCGTCTTTCCTACTGTCGAAATGTCAATATAAAATGAAACAAAAGCCATATTAAACACAATTATTCATACCCCGGACAGAAGTTTTATTTGCCGAATGGGTATCTTTTAGACGACTCAACGACGTAAGGGATGTTAAGATACGGGTATACTAATGACTGTTTTCATTTGTGTAATGTTTGAAAATGAGTCATGCTGTCTTCAGTGATTCAAATGTCGAAATGATTAGAATGTTGCAGATTGAGCTGGAAGTTACCAGGATCCTTCAGAATGAGACAAAACATTTTTTATTTATTCCTATTTTTAGAATATAGTACATGAAAAAAAAAAAAATGTATTACCGGTATTTGAAACCAATGCAATGGTCTTTCTTGCCAAAAGATAACCTTTCACTACACAAATGTTACTACGGTATGAATAATTTGGGGTTTAAATGTATCCTATACTTTGGTTGAGGCGAGTTGCCAAGTGAAGTGACTTGTTCGTCATGAACATAAAGCTAAACAAAAGATAAAACGAGGCAAGAATATTAAGGTCCCCAAAGGAAAAAGTGGACCAGTTGAAACCTCACGTGGCTTGAAATGTCTTTACAATTGATTTTCTATTTCTTTTGTCTTATTTCGTCAGCTATTCTATGGCTCAACATTATTCCATATCCATGAGTATGGATTCTACGAATTCAATAGAGAATTTGTCGGTTACGGGAATATCATTGTAACCAAATTATACAGTTGGCGCCAATTTCTGCATTTATTTATGCATCCCAGCGTAGGTCTAATACAACCATCTTGACATCCCCTGTGGATGTTTCTGTTTAGACCTTATTAATAGTTGACTATTCTTTATTCCTTCGAAACTCATTGAATTGGAAAAAAAATGTCTCAATGCATCGCTGTAGTGCAACGCAATCTGTAATTGAATTTATGGATGTTTTATGTGCGCAATGAGGTTTTCCTAATTGCATGAAACGGTTCAATATCCAAAGCAATGCTGAGGGACTCGAGTCTTCCAAATGAGGAATGGAGGCAGTGGTGAAAAGCAATGCAAGAAACAGCAGCGCTTGTCAGATAGGATCTATTCGGAGGTGCTAAAAAAAAAATCAAATTAATAATCAGGGGACAATTCAGTGTTGACATTTGTTTTGTTTTGTTTTGTTTTAGCAGCTTGCTTTGAGGACACTACGAACATGTTCTTTTCCAGTTTCCGAGGGAATATTTATGAGAGATGTGTCGATCCCAAGAGACGGGAGCTAAAAGGAAGCATGAATGCCATTGCACCTGACAGCGTGCTAACTTTAATGCTCATTGCGGCAACGAGGGAGGAAACTTCAGAGTGGATAATTGTATCTCAGTCTGCCGCATGTTGCCTATTATTGATTCATAGGGAACAGAATGGACGTCTTGTGAATGTGTAAAAATGCATTTCCAGTCCATTCTCCGTTCCTCAAATCACAGCTGCAGCTATCTGCCTTTGTCGCTTCGGGTCCAGAGCTCTGCCAGCTCCAAGACTGGCAAGCATGACGGAGTTTAAATGCAACAAAGCTGACAAGACGGCCAGTAATGCGGTTGTCTGGGCTTTTATCTCTCACTTGGATTGGACTGGATTTGGAAAAGCCACAGCGCATTTGATGGAGTGTTTTCCCGACAAAAGCCGTTTGTGAACGAACCGATGAAGTACATTCCCACTTGGCCAAACGAGTACTCTCGCGAGCTTTTACAAAAGGGTTCGACTTGAAGCAGCCAGTATGGCACTGGGTCGGGCCAAAACATAACTTACAGACACTGGCCCGTCCGGGCGCGAACTGATCATCAAGAAATACGATGACATCAACACAGAAGGCGCAACAGTAATTCGATGAATCGACAACTATTTGACTCATCGATGAATCCTTTGGAGGCCTTGTTTCACTCAAATTTGTCCAAATCCTTCTGCTTTTGGGCTCTAAACAGGAAATATTCTCCCATTTCTGTACTCCTTCAAAACAGAAGCTGGATAATATTTATGTTTAAAACATTTGAAACATCTGCTTTTACTTTGGCAAACAATGAGCGATATTTTTGCCGATTTTCGGACATGTTACATGTTACAAAACAGTAACGGACTCAAAAATCATGTTTGTGCATTTTCGGAACTGTCAATTTGAAATAATGTTGTGATTTTTAACAAAGGGGTGGACATTTAAAAGGTTTTGTTTCATCAGATTCATCGCTTAGTCGAAAAAAATAATCCCCAGATAATTAAAGTTTTTAAAACAATAATTAGTTGCAGCCCTAATCAACACATGATTGCTTTTTGAGTTTTATCCATCCGGTAAATCAATCAAGCAATTATACCGCACTGCGCATGTCACGTTCACAATCCTCAATCCTCAATCAAAATAGATTTATTACCCCGAGATTTATTATGCAAATATGATAAATATTTCTCTGTCCAGGCTACTGCAGCCACCCACTCCGATTAAAATGATCCAGGCGCCATCTATACGAGACAGCACGTTCTAACCTCTCTTAAAATATCACTAAACCTTTGTGTCATCCTGTAAATAAACCTGTCATTCCATTATTGTATATCAGATAGCGATGTAGCGCCAAGCAGTGTTGCCACAGTTACCTTGAAAAAGTAAGTTACTTACTTTACTGATTACTTGAGCTTAAAAGTAACTTCGTTACTTTCTCAAGGTGACTGTGGCAACACTGCTTGGCACTACATCGCTATCTGATATCCAATAATGGAATGACAGTTTTATTTAATCTGACTAATTAATCATATAAAAAGTAACGCGTTAGATGACTTAGGACGTCACTGGACCACATTTTTTGAGTATCACTGGTGCCAAGACATCGTATTTAGGAAACAGCAAAACTGAAATTTGAAAAATATTAAGGTGCCAATATTTGTATTTTATTTTATGCGTGAATGTTCTTTGTTGTTCCACTTCACTACAATCAATGGTACATCTGATTGCTTATGTCACAGATGGATGTAGTGTCGTTTACGTGTAGCCTCTAGTCCGCAGGTTTTACAGTATTAGTGGTTAGGATGTCAAATATTGAATGAGATGTTATACTGGCCGGGGGGGGGGAATAAATGCTTGCAAAACTACTGTAACTCCACAGATGCTAAATTTGTAATCATCTTATCATATGATATCATGAATATTCGGGGCCAGTAGCGCCACAACTTGGCTCACGGTGGGCCCACAGAGCCAGCGCTCCAAAAGGCTATTGTATGTAACGACTTTACTGAAATGCATACTGTACGCTGTACCGCATTTGAAAAAGCGAGATCTCCTTTCAAGTTGACAACACACGATTGAAAAGGTAATGCAATGGGAGGGGCGCGCATAACTTGACTGCCAGGCAGCTGGTCCTCTTCACATTCATTTTGGAGAGGAGGGTGCTCGTATAATTCATTTACAGTGTATTCTTCTCAATTTTGATCATTTTTCTGCGACTGAAAATCTTTCCCATTGATCTTAACCTCCAGACAATTTCACTCGCCTCGATGACTTGCTATAACCTCAGGCTACGGCACAACCCCGGCCTATTATGCGACACGTGTTAAATCTCCATTACAGAACACCACTGACCAAAAGGTCACGCAGTCGAAAAGAGTTTTGGATGAAGGACTGGGAGAAAAAAAAATTGCAAATCAAGAAACAGATAATGATGAAATTTGGGGGTGGCTGGGAATGATGAATAAGAATAACTAACAACAATTGCTTCAATAGGGAAATAGGAAATGGCTGAGTATCCTCTGCCTAGTCCATTAATGTGGCTGGGACATGAACCAAGACTTCCTGAATTGAGAGGAAGCCAAACAAATGTTGCCACTGAGTGATGGCGTGCGTACAGGAAAGGGGCGGGGCCAGTGAAGGCTTGCGGACCTGGCATGCCCGGACAAAAAAGCTTGTGTGATGAGCACTACTCAGTGTGTTTAGAGGCTGGGATGGCCATTCATCCACACCAGTCAGGCCTCCATGGCAGTGATTAGCATTGTCATCCATTTCCAGGCCCTCTATGCAGATGGCCCGCACGCTGGAGGTGCCAGCGTAAGAGTGGCTGTTCTGTCCCACATAATCACTCTCTGGCCTCTGCTCCCATCTATCCTCTTTATTCCTATAAAAAGTATTCTAGGCAAATTTCTATGGCTGTTTTATGTTCCTTCATTATAGCTCTAGATTATCAAGAATAGACTTGCCAGCGCGCTGATGAATGTCTCCGTGGTACCAGTGACGCAACTGCGGTTGCCGTGTCTTTGGAGTTACTCCTATTGGCATGACAACATTTGATGTTTTAAATCAAGTCGTGTCGGTTTAATGCCGCAAAGTACAAATCACATACTGGCGCTGCGGAGAGCGACAGTTAAACAAGGCGGAGGGAGAGGTCTGATCAGCCCAGCGCCCGGGGCACTACAGAGCTGCCGTGGGCACTTTGTGGCCTCTGTAGCTGCAAAAAAAAAAGACTATGGAGGAAAGATACCAGATGACTTTGCAGGCCTTTTTTTTTATTTTTTTTAGGCCATTTGACAACATCACGTATTGTTTTAAACATCAACACTTTAACCTCTTTGCCAGCTCTTCTCTCATCCGTCCTCCATCTCCGAGCCAAGATGATGGGCCTAATAATTAAAGCAATTGGGTGCAGGCTGGAGAGCTCCAGAGCATGTGTGTGTGTCAGACTCCTGACATGATACAGAGGGACAGCACAACTATTAAATATCCATCATTCCACGCCACATCACTTCTAATGCAATCTGAAACACATGAGTACGTCAGCTAAGTCCCCCTCCATCCACAATGATTAAAAAAGTATTTAATTTCAGAGACAAATAAAAAATGCAGGATCATTTTATCACAAATGTAAATGACCTGTCTCTTTGCATGACATTTACCAATGACAGCGCGAGAGCAAACAGGAAAGAAAGTCTGTACATGAGTGTGAACAGAAGCCCGGGGACTACGTTCTCTTGATGGCCATTATTCTAATGAGATGTTCATGTACATCTTTACTAATGTATCTTTGCCCACTGTGTTTAAAGGAAGGTTTTACTAGCTAAGTGAAATGTTGGACAAGTGTTACAATACTGAGTATGTGATCATCGACAATGCAAGGAAAGATTGAACGAGACTGCACCATTGCTTATTTATATGCTATATATTAGGGCTCCGACTAACCCTCTGAATCCCGATTCGCTATTCGTGTTGACAGTAACGAATGACTTACGAATCAGAATTGAATTGTTACTCCTTGTGCTAGTGCACATAATGAAAAATCCAATTTGAGTTACTGAAAACTATATTGAACCAAAAAGACAGTATGTTGGTGTGTTTTGGCGGCCCCTTCCACCTCGTGCCGGAAAAGCACTTCTTTTAAAACGACTTACTTTAACGAGGATCCCACGCCCTAACGTGGCCAATGGCAGAACCCGGGTCTCGGTGCCGTAAAATGCGTAATTTCACACCAGCTTTGACCAGCTCCGTCCTTTCTCGCCAGCGAGCTAGCTAGTTGGCTAGCTCTTGTCATCTGCCACGCTGGGTTGGATCTTGCACAACTTTCTCCTATTCATTCTTCTGCGGTCGCCGTTTGCCATACACATCAGCGCAGCTCCTCGCCAATGGCAATCAGACGCCTCCTTCTGTGAAGATCATGGTCTCGGTGGATGGCTACGGCGATTTATAGCCATGATCCATAACCAACTGCAAGAACAAACTCCTGTATAACTGTCCACATGCACAGAAACTATGCGCAGTCACTCAAACTGGCATTGGCCAAACAGGCTAAAAATCGTGAAATATTTTGTATCTTTTTAAGGAAATGCGGGGTGGCAGCAGTTGCAGCAGTCACCACACATTCACGAACAGCCCTAACATGCATGTACGCACGCACACACGCACGCACACACACACACTTATATATATATATATATATATATATATATATATATATATATATATATATATATATATATGCAGTGCCACTCTGAAGTATAGTCCGGTCATTGCACCGGACTATTGCAATATTAGTCGTTCGAACTGCTCTAAGTGCTAGAGGACTCTGCATCTTTTTGCACAATTGTTTTTTGTCAATGTCTTTATGTCCCCAAAGTGTTCTGTAAATTGACTGTTTGTTGTACTAGAGCGGCTCCAACTACCGGAGACAAATTCCTTGTGTGTTTTGGACATACTTGGCAAATAAAGATGATTCTGATTCTGATTCTGATTCTGATTCACACCCCTTCACGTTTTCCACATTTTGTTATGTTACAGACTTATTCTAAAGCTGATTTGAGTACAGTTTTAAAAATATACATCAAATATCCCATAATGACAAAGTAAAAACATATTTTCAGTCATTTGGGTTAATTTATGAAAACAATTGAAACATTCAAACATAATAGGCACATAATTATTCACACCCTTTGCTACGACATTCAAACTCAAGCTCAGGTGGATCTGATTTCCACTGATCATCCTTGAGATGCTTTTACAACTTGAATGGAGTCCAGCTGTTGTAAATTCAATTGATTGAACATCATTTGGAATGGCACACACCTGTCTATAGAAGGTCTCGTAGTTGGCAGTGCATACCAGAGCAGAAACCAAGCAATGAAGTCTAAGAAATTGTCTGCAGACCTCCGAGACCAGATTATATGGAGGCACAAATCTGGGGAAGTATACAAAAGAATTTCAGCAGCATTGAAGCTCCCGAAAAGCATTGTGGTCTCGATTATTCGGATATGGAAGAGGTTTGCTACCACCAGGACATTTCCTAGATCTGGCCGTCAGACCGAGCTGAGTAACCGGGGAAGAAGGGCCTTGGTCAGAGATGTGAACAACAACCCTATGGTCACTAAGGCGGAGCTCCAGTGTTCCCTTGCGGAGATAGCGGAACCATCCAGAAGGTCAACCATTGCATCAATCAGGCCTTTATGGTAGAGTGGCCAGACGGAAGCCACTTCTCACTAAAAGGCACATGGCAGCCCGCTTGGAGTTTGCCAAAAGGCACCTGAAGGATTCTCAGACCAGCAGAAACAAAATTCTCTGGTCTGATGAAACCAAAATGGAACTTTTTGGCCTGTATTGCAAGCGTCATATCTGGAGAAGAAGAGGTACTGCGCATCATCTGGCTAACACCATCCCTACTGTGAAGCACGGTGGTGGCAGCATCATGCTGTGTGGCTGTTTTTCTGCTGCAGGAACTGGCGACTTCAGAGGGTAAGATGACAGCTGCCAAATATAGAGGAATTCTTCAAGAGAACTTGCTCCAGAATGCTCTGGAACTCAGACGAGGGCGTCAATTCACCTTCCAACACGACAATGACCCAAAGCACACAGCCATGATAACAAAGGAGTGGCTTGAGGAGCAGCCTGTGAATGTCCTTGAGTGGCCCAGCCAGAGCCTGGACTGAATCCAATCGAACTTCTCTGGAAAGACCTAAAAATGGCTGTCCACCGACACTGCCCATCCAACCTGACTGACCTCGAAAAGATCTGCAGAGAAGAATGGGAGAAAATACCCCAAAACAGGTGTGCCAAACTCGTAGAGACATACCCAAGAATATTTGGGGCTGTGAAAAAAAATATTAAGCCAAGGGTGTGAATACTTGTGTACCTATTATGTTTATATTTTCAATAAATTGATCCTGCCAAGTTTCTTTCCTGGATGCCAAATTTGCCCATCACTTCTTCATCACCCCTGTTTCCTTCACTAACGTGTCCATTACAATCTGCACCAATCACGACTCTCTCTCTGTCCGGGATGCTCAGAACTACTTCGTCTCGCTCCTTCCAGAATTTCTCTTTCACCTCTCGGTCACGTCCTCCCTGTGGGGCATAGCCACTAATCACATCTCATCACTTGATCTGATACTCTTCACCTCCAAGACATTCTTGGCCAACTCTTCTTTTAAAATAACCCCGAGTCCATCTCTCTTCCCATCTACACAGTGGACAAATAATTTCAACCCTGCCCCTAAACCTCTAGCCTTAATGCCTTTCCACCTGCTCTCATGGACACACAATATATCAAAGTTCCGCCCTAATCATCATGTCAAAAAAAATCCTGAGCTTTTGCTGTCATAGTCCCGCCATTCAAAGTCTCCACATTCAGTTCTAGGCTCTGTGCTTTCCTCTTCCCTTTCAGTCGAAGAACCCGTTTTCCACCTCTTCTTCTTCTTCGACTTCGACCCACAGTAGCTGAATTTCCACCGGCGCCGGTACCGGACGTTGTTGACCCGGGCCACGATCGATCCGGTATGGAATTCTTTGGATGAACGCTCATATTTGTTTTGGCAAAGTTTTAAGCCGGATGCCCTTCCTGACACAACCCTTTGCATTTATCCGGGCTTGGGACCGAAAACTACAGTTTGGACTGGCTTGTGCCCCCCCATCGGCCCTGCATTTACATACACAAAACAGAATACACATGATCAAAGGACTTGTTGTATCAAATAACTTGTTGTAGACAACTAAAAAAAATG
Source organism: Phycodurus eques (assembly GCF_024500275.1). Lineage (NCBI taxonomy): Eukaryota > Metazoa > Chordata > Actinopteri > Syngnathiformes > Syngnathidae > Phycodurus > Phycodurus eques. Next base: position 43,418,064 of record NC_084526.1, read on the forward strand.
GGGGGGTGGAGTGGATTTCGTATCATTTAACCATTTATTACACACACTGCAGTTAGCAGAGCTGTGTGTGGGACATGTAATAGTAGTATATGCCCAAATAGAGGAATACTGTGACAATCTCTATAAAATCATCAGCTGCACCAGTATATTTTATTTGCTTTATTATTTTGACAGCAAAGGTGGAAGGACATATAGTGTATATGACAGTAGTGTTCCGAAACCACTGAGGGCTGTCAGAAGTGGCTCACATGCCATGCAACCCACCACCACCTCTATTACGCTCATGTTTATGCAGAGTCCTTTGATTCTACAGTGAGTCTTTTGATTTGGTGCTGAGAGTCTGCTGGCAGCGCTTCAACACTGTACTTCAGGTTCAGCCATGCGCTAATCACGCTCAGACAGGGCAGGGCAAGGGCGAGACTATTTGGGAAGGTGCAGCACCTTTTTCCAGTAAGATAGATTTCGTGGGATCTTTACACACCCTTGTGTTCAATCCCTGAGTGACAAAAATAGGCACCTGAGTGTTCCTGTAGATTGATGAATGCATTACTTACATAACAAGAGGCTCTTTTTGTGCAGGAGGATCAGAAAGAAGTACCTTGTCAACAACTTCAAGCTGTCCGTTTCACAGAAGTTTCTTAAGAGTTCCCTTTGAACTAAATTTCTGAGGGGCTGCTCAGTCATGGGCTTCATTACAGATTTCTCAAAATCAAAACACTTTGGCCGTAAAAGCGAGGGGTTGGAATGGCAGAGTAAGTCGAGATATGATATTCCAATATTGTGCCAACAATAAATGGCACTGTGTATTGGAGGGGGGAACAAAATAGCTCGGGAAACCGTAAGATCTTTCTCTCAGACTTGAACTATAGAGAGTAAAACTATGTTTCCATTATACCTGTGCTCATCAGGTTAACAAGTCAATATCTTTATATTCTATATTTAAATCAGGGAAATTCATGTCAAATCTAGCCAATCAAAACATTATGTTCATTATATAAGGTTGTCAGCATTTGTTTTATTCAAACAAAACAATCCTGAATCTTTGCTGGCAATGACGGTTTTGATATCTGATGGTGACCATAATTTTCCCCGAGATATAATGATGCAATGTGTCACAATATCAATATATTGGTAAAAATATTGAAAACTATAGAAAACTAGCTTCCCATAATATTGTACATTTAAAAAAAAAATAAAGTCATGATGTAATTAAGTCAAATGAAAATAATGAAACCGTTTTTGTTTGACACATTTATTGTTTCGATTCAATGGACATTGTGCTGCTCCTTTTGGTGTGTACAGCTATCCGGATGTACAGTCACAGCTCCTCGGTAAGCTGCACTAATAGTACTCATTCTTCACATTTGGCTCTTTAAACGTGAGTTAGCATTATGTTCGCGGACTTAAGTCAGGCAAAGGTCTGTGGATTGGTTTGATACACAACGTGGAATTGTCTTTGTTTTAAGTGTAATAAATAAAACGGGGAGCGGCAATAAATTGAATGAAGCCTCATTTCGGTAGAATTGTTTACTATCTGCCAAACTGCTCCTTGTTGTGAAATGAGTTGAGTTGACTTCACTTCCACCATACAGCACTTGTATCTCAAATCTTTGCTCGCAATTCAAAGCAAAAACATACTAATCACAGCTTGTAGCTTGCCACGCTCCTAAGTCAGGTCACCTGTGTCTCAAGGCACCACTGTATAACAACAAGCTTTAACTTAACTCTTTAACTTCAAGAAAACGGTTGCAGAGTGGTGAGGGTCAAACACAGGTACGCCATTGTTCAGTGGTGAAGAACCCCCTCAAATGATGTAGTGAGCCTGTCAGCAACAAAGTGGGGGCGAGGGGTGCCGAGAGGCAAGTCGGTTAACCCGACGAGGGAGCCACGGAGATAAATCACAATTCACTCAGGGAGCAGTCACACTCAATGACATATTCACTGGCTGGCTCTACAGCTCATTTGATAACGCTTCTGCCACGCCATTCATTTCTCTGAAGGATGAAAGGGAGGCTGAAAATGTCATCAGCCCACTGAGGCAGGAACACCAGTGACTTAGAATAAAGAGGGAGGGAGGTGCCTCATAATTAATTAAGGTTTTTTTTTTTTTTAACCCTGCTACAGCCAGGAAGACATCCCACTATGTTCCGGGGTGTTTCAATTAGACAGATGTTGTAATTAAATGCTGTGACACAATGGGGCCTGCCAGATTTATGCCGCAGGGTGAATTACTGCCATTTGTTATCATGATGAATAGCACAACCTGAAAAGAATATTGTGAGGATCCCTTGAATAGTATCTCTTATTCTTGTCTACCCTCCTCATCACCACATTGAAATTGTTATGCAACATATCAGACAAGAAACCTGAATGCTAAAACCATGTGACAAAAATAAGAAATCACATACACGAGACGAATGAATCAATTACCAAACACAATAACAGAAATTGACACTTTGGGCATAATTTGACAGTTTCACTTATGGGTGTACTCACTTTTGTTGCCAGCGACATAGACAATAATGGTTGTGTTGACGTATTTTGAGGGGGCAGTACATTGACACTGTTATACAAGCTGGACACTGACTACTTTACATTTTGCCTCAGTGTTCTGCCATAAAGACACATAATCAAATTGGAACAAAAATATGCGGGTTGTCCTCACTTTTGTGAATGTCCAAGTTATGTGCGAGCGCACGAGCAATGTATAGTACATCCTGTAATTCATATAATGAATTAGTTGTGGTACAAACGCAACTTTCAGGGTCATTTAAACAGCCTCTCCCCGGGCTTCACAAATCCATTCTGGTATTCACATTTTTATAGCATTATAATTTCCGGCTGACGGATACTGTTGCACTTACATGCATTCTTCATTTCCTAAAAAGAAGACACACTGTAGATGTCGCACTTTCTTAAAAAGAAACGATTTAAGCTGTTGATGTTTTAAATCATCATCTTTAAATACAGTATGTTCCTGTTTCCGCCCAAGGTGCATACCGAACTGTGATTCTTGCGCGTGAGCAAGGCACCAAACTCAACCTTTTCTTGTTTCTCGCTGCCTAATAGTGCAGAATGTCAGTGGACTGACTGAGACTGAGTGAGCGTACTTGACTGTGAAGTCAGACAGCCCTGAACATTTGTTAACACAACACAGGCACACTGTCTGACTCATCTTTCAACATGTCTTTGGGACATGGCGCGGTGGACTTGAGCACAGGGCAACTTTTGTCTTAGATGTACTTTCAAGTGTACCTCATATCAGAAAGGCCCATGATCTCCACCAGCGTCTGCCTTTGTAGCTGGGTAGCTCGTGCTGTGTTTTCTTACTTTGTCCTTCGACTTCTTGTTCCTCACATGAAACCCACCCTTGTTGGGATTCAGTTCAAAGACCTTTTGGTTTTCTAGATTCTCTCATCAGGTCAAGTTGATTTTTTAGCTTCTAAATAAAATGAGTGACATTAAAAAGCAACTTTGCTTCACTATTAAGATCCCAGCTTACAATTGTCCTCTTTGGGTGCATTGCACTCGTACTAGGAAATCTGTACGGTGCTCAAGCATGTTTGACAACTGAAATCTCGACCCTTGGCCAGGGATCTTTCATGAAAATTCAGAGGGGACCGCCATGTTTCGATTTGCGTTGCCGACCCATCCACCCTCCGTCCATTTTCTGTACTGCTTATTCGCACTAGCGTCGTGGGCATGCTGGAGCCTACCGCAGTTGAATTCGGGCGAGAGAGTTACAGCCTGAACTGGTTTCTCGGCTATTTTTGGAAGTGCTGAAGCACGCCTAAACTGACTCCCGCTACTCCTGAACTTCTGATCTTAGAATCGCACCTGTGGCTAAGCTATTATTACTTGGTAACTCGCAATTCCGGCGTATAGCCATAGACGGCGCTAGTTAGTTATATAGTCGGGGCCCGCTTTCATCACGGGGCCAGTTTTTAGTCCCGCCCAAAACAAGCCTAGCCAACGAAGATGATGAAAACGTTTTCAAGTATATCTCAACAATTCTATACTAAATTGTTCTCAGTCCTTGTACATTTTCTTCAAACATATTTAATGTATTTAGAAACAAAACACCAAAACGACCGAGGTTGAACTTTAAGTGATTCATCAATTACAATTGGTGCACTTGAGTGCAGGCTTGTGGAGGAAAATTGGGTAAGTACACCATAATTGATTCTCCAGGTGCACAAAGCCTTGCTGGAGACCTGCAATCTTTCTTATATTGTCAGCAATGTGATGATATTTATTCCACAGTCCTGCTGCCGCACAAGAATAGCTAAATAACACCTGAGTGCCGAAACGTACGGAATGGACTGCTACTGTCCAAACAACTTTTGGGAGATGTCTTTGGATGCATACGGTGCATGAGTTTTGTGCAATTGCATGTTACCATTTGCTGGATATGATACAGACTTGACCATTTGGGACTCCTCACAATGAACGTACAGAAGGTCTATTTCCTCCTGTCACGTGGGCAATGAATGTTCTCCCCCCCCCATTTGGCTTGTTTGCCACGTGGACAGCAATTTACATGAAGACATTAATGAAAGTGTCATGTTCTATCCAAGAGCACTGAAGCAGAACCCCTAAAAGACAACCAACCACAACACTGTGGCGCAGAGTGCCAAACATCAAGTAGCAAAACAGAGGCAAAAGAATTCTGTGAATTAACACAATCGTCAACACAAAGAGGTTGTTTAACACGTACTGTATGACAGGGCTAGATAAAGAAATGTATTTATATTTTGTAATCGTCTACAGTTTACGATACAATATATTGATTAAAACAAAAACAAAAAAACTGGGTTATGTAGTAAGCTGTCACCAGGCTTCTTGCCGCTATCCTTCATGGGTGGATTGTTTTTCTGGTGGCAGGGGAGTTTGACCACGGGTGAACAAGCGCCGGAACAAACAAGGTTCTGGACTTCGCTGTTACATGCTCAAAAACGACAATGTTTTCACAGGAGACACTAAAAGCAAAAAGCAAATACCAAATGGAAGGAAGGATGTTCTTATTTGCACCATGCCTTATGTGTAACTTTTTCGCAATATAATGGAAATATAATGTATATTTTCAGATTAATTTGCAGGTGTGTGAGTAAACGATGCCTTTGTTGGCTACAAATTTAAAAAATCTATAGTAATCTAAATATGAAATCATCTGTAAGAATGTTTGTCTAGGACATTACTTCAATAGTATTACGGATCTTAAAGGGGGTGTATAATGTGTAACATTCAGATCTGGATAACTATACCAGGATTATTTCATGTATCATTATGACCCTTGGCAAACAGCTCGGCTATCTTCCATCTACTCAACTGTTACCTACTCCTTTTGTCTTCAATACAGTAAGTACTACATTAGCAGCTAAGCTATAAGTAGGAAACCTCTACCATTATCCAACATTTGGCTTTGGCGGAGGTCTGCAGTGGAGTTGAAGCGATTCGTTGACGAGTCGACTTGACTACGCCGCATGGATGTTTAAAGCTTGAAGACAACTAATCGCTAATCATGTGTTTTTGTTATCTCGTCTTCCGATCAGCCAATTTACAGTGGACTTTCAACTCACCCATCTGCTGCCGGTGCCGGTAATGCTCGGTGAAGCAGTGAAATGTCCAGCCAACGGTCTTCCTACATCTGCGCGTCAGAGAGTACGAAAAGAAGTTGGTTGTGGATGAAAATCTTGGTTAGTCTTGCGAGCTTTTGCGACCAAGGTTGCTGCTAGTCTTACAATATTAATACCAGTGGTACCTTGGGACTGGCGGCGAGTAACGAGAGCAGGGACGTAAAGTGAAACTCGCCAAACTGTTATTTCTAATAATGCACAGACAACAACTGAGTGCTGATGTGAACTTTATTCATCATTGCGATACAACACATAACAACATCGCAACACCTGTGTCAATTAACGACATTGAAGGCGACACGTCTGTCGTTTTACAACAATGACGTCAGAATATACGGCTGTACGGAAGTGTGGAAATATTTTACCAAAATTGAAACCTGTAGCGAGTCTGTCCTCAAATAAAATGAAAGCACAAGTGAAATAAAAACAGTAATGCAGAGAAATGGCTGTACTGTACTGGGGAAAAAATATGACATCGTCAAGTCATCGATTTCAACTAGATTTTTGTCACATTAGAGTTGACGACAAAAATATTTAGTCTGTCAAACCCTAGTTTGCAGTCTTTGGGTTCACTTGCCATAAAACATTTGCATTTTCCCACACAGCAAAACAGCATTGCCATTCTTTTGTCATTAACAATTCATTAATGCCACCCTAATTAATTCATAATCATATCGGAGGCCTGATCTTAATTGCGCTCTGGGCTTTTGATTTGGAAAGCAGCCTGTGATCAATTAACCAATTTCTGCAAGCGACCAGTAGAAATAATTGTACCTTGAAGCACAATGTGTGGCATCTCTACATCCTTCAATACAGACTGAACGAGGAAGACGAACATCAAGATCCAACTGGAAGTTACAACACATAATATTAAAGACAATAAATACCATCTTCAGATAGCATTTAAAGACCATCTCAGTATAGGGCCTTTCTAAAGGGTTTGAGTCAAACACGTTCAGTGCTTAGAAAGCAGAGGAGCTAATGTGACCTAAAATTTGTGATTCCAAAGGACTTTGCGGAGCCACAGCAGGAATATTCAATCGAGGTCGAAAGTCAAAGCCGCCCGTCGTTGTGCCGAGGATTTATGGTGAGCAGGCACGCTGATGACAGAGTTTGGAAAACTGCCTTTGAGACAAACTCCACCGTGTCTCATCCTCAACCCCATCTGGGAGGGCCACGCTCCTCTTCCCGGAGCATCCGTACAAATTATATGCCCTCGGTGGTTTTCAGGGAATGATTTAGAGGATGAGTTAGGGTCAAGGTGAATGAAAGGTCAACATTTACATGAGTTTGTTGTACAAGAGTCATGGCGGAGTGTTTATTCATGGAGTACTTTACTTTAGTTGAGTCCATTGTAAGCGTTTGAGGACATTTGACCACAGTCCGATTGCACCGTCCTGAACAATTTTTACTGCAGTAGAAAATTGCACCTGCGATGAGGTGTGTGTGAAATACCAGAAAGAGAAACTGTCCTTTTTTTTTTTTTTTTTTTTTTTTTTTTTTTGTAGAGGCTATTATGCATACAGTGCATAAAGTGATGCCTAGAAATACGAGTGGCCCGATTTGGGATTTTTTTCGAGGGGACTTTTTGCTTTGACTTGCAAGCAAAAATTTAGAAAAGAGCACTTCATGGCAGAATAATTCTTCAACAAGGAGACTTCTGGTTGTTGATTACTACTCCCAGTTGATTGAATCTTACTCACTGTCAAACATAACATTCCCACCTTGTTTTTGTTATTAAAAAAAACAAACAAAAAAAAAACCTAACTTTTCCTTAAGGAGGCTCTAAGCAGACATCCAAGTTTTGTTTCTAAATACATTAAATATGTTTGAAGGGCTGAAAACAGGCAAAGACATAATATAGTACTGAATTGTTCAGACATAGCTTAAGCATCTTTTTCAAGTTTCCTAATTATGTGGGCGGGGCTAAAACACATCCCCGTGATGTCACCGAGCTGGGGCGTATACTTTTTAGCACGAGTTCCCTCCCCCACTATAGAAGTACAAAGTGACGTCATTTCGTTTGGCTACTCAGTTGTGAGTTAGCTGTGCCGTAGCGTCCATAACAAGGCCCGATTACCACTCCAGCGTGCAGTTAGCCAACTAACGATGGCTACACTCCGAAAATGCGTCTTCGCCGGATGCCTCAATTTACAGAACAGCTCGGTGACGCTTTTTTAAGCTGCCCAAAAATCAGGATATAAAAAAAAGCGACGGATTGACTTTTTGAAGACACACGCAGATGGCGAGCTGAACATCAACACCACCAGCCGACTCTGCAGTGCGCATTTTACGACGGATAGTTTTGGTAACTTTCACCAGAGACAACATGACTTCGTGGGTAACTTGATACTAGTGAATGGGGCAGTGCCGACTGTCTAACTACCTGGGCTTCCTCCTGCCGTGTGCCGCGTTCGGCTGTGACATTATGTCACCAACAACGAGGGTAAATGAACTTGTGTGCTTATTTTTAGGATTATAATCCACCATAAACATTCAACTTTGAAGTTGAGCCTCCTAACGTGATTTTACATCGTACAGTAAATGCTTTCACCTCCTCAGTATGTTTGAGTCCTTTTAGCGCCCACAGCGTCCGAGAGCTGAGAGGTGGCATTTATTGTTTAAGTTTGATTTTACATACTTAGCGATTTTTTTCTTTATTCATTCAAATTTAGTAGGCTTGTTAACATTCATCTTCGCTGTAGTGTTTCGAATTTACGTACCATTTTTTTTGGGGGGGTGGGGGGGCATGTTTAGTGCCTCTTTAAAGTTCGCTAGCCCAATGCTAACATAATGGGAAACGCCATAGCCAGCAAACGAATAGCATCAGTGTCACAGTGTTTAAGCAACTGATATTTGAACACAAACGGTGGAGCAACATATGATGCCAGATAATGTAACCATACTCACAGGCATATAGTCTTTATCCTCTGGGGAAAAAACATCCAATATTACTGTGGTTGACTGAGGAAATGGGACTGTCTCAGAGTATGTACAATAGTATGTATGTCTGTATGGTACTGCACACACTAGACGGTGCAGCACAATGTCCATTGAATTCAAGCAAAAATGTCGCAACACAGATTTACATTTTATTTAATCATGTCATGACTATATGGTTTTATAAAGTACAATATTATAGAATGCTACTCTTCTTATAAAAAAAAATAAAAAATAAAAAAAATATTATTTTTTTATTTATTTGGGGGGAGCGTGGAACGGATGAATGGTGTTTCCATTCACGGAACAAATTAAATTTGTATCTCCAGGCACCACTGTGCAGCAAAAGTTGTGCATCAGTCAAGTTTGCAAGGCTGGTAACGTTAAGGGTTTTTGGAGTAATTTAGCAAAAAAAGGTAGACTGGTTCCTAGTATTATTTCTGTAATCTAATTGAAAGTACTTACTGCCAAGCACTAGAATATTGTTTTCCCTTTTTTCAGCATGAACCTACATTCCAGTCTATTTTTGGAACAAACACATCTACTACACTGTATCGTCACATTCTAATTTATTTCATCAAATAATCTCCCCAAATGTATTTCCCCACACGACGGATCATATGAACAGTTTTACCAAGTTCTTTAGAATATATCTTTTTCAATAGCAGAAAAAGGCTAAACAAACACACAAACAAACAAAAAACAGGGTGTGGTTCTTTCAACATGCCGCTTAAACGTAATTTAGTACTTTATCGGAGATTTATTCCAAATCAATCTTGATAAACAAAGCGTGATTTCTCGATGAAATCCAATAAAAGTGAGTGCATGTCACAGAGCCGCTGACAGTCTTGACTTCAAAAGCATTGACTTGGAGACGAACGCTGAGGTGCGGGGGCGGAGGGCATGATTAGCAGCCCACTTGGCTTCGTATGTGCTGTATATACATAGCATCAGTCACCTTCCCGTCACCTAATTAACTCCTTCACCTTTACACAACAAAGTAGCACACTTCAAGCCGCTCTGTCTGACTGATTTGACACAAATGCTTTATGAGTATTTTCAAATGAAAGGTGATTTTGAAGATGGAACACACATCGCTAATAGCCATCAAACGCCTCATCGGCTACTTCTTTTTAAGATGATTAAAGCCGCCGAAGACTTTTCTGGCTCAAATGCCGGCAATGTTCTATGAAAGCGCAGCGTGTACTGATGTGAATTGTGCACGCTGACTCACACACACACTCTCGCTCAGCTTTGTCGTCTGACTGAACATGGTGCAGTCTTAGCCAGGAGCTGAAACTTCTGCAAATAAAAGCCTTAGGGCAGTCTGTGTTGGTCAGTGTTCAATGCTCTTTGATACTGTCTGTGTGGAATTGGAAATGAGAAAATCCCAACTTTCTTTTCAAGTTTGACTTTTCTTTTTCTCTTTATCCGACTGACACACTCTGCTTCGACAGGTGTTGATAGAACGATTATGAGCTGTCCGCAGAATTCCTCATCAGTGGTCTTATTTGAGTCCGATTTTGGCCAAGATCGTTGTAATTGAAGGATTTATTTGTTTTTTATTGTCAACAAAATTAACACAAAGAGAGCATTGCTTTCCAATCCACCACCAATGGGTATCAAATTGTGACGGTAAGATAACCGTAAGAAAAATATAGCAGGTTCGCGGTATCGCGGCATTGTAATTAAAGCTCTAAAAATGTATTATTTGAAGCGGGGGGGGGGGGAAGAGAAACCTTTTCCCATTGACCGGAATCTATCTCAAACAACATATGGAATGTTTGATACATTAGCAAATTTAAAAAACAAGAATAAACAATTGAATTGTTTTATTAGTAACATCAGAAGTACTTATTTTGCAGAAAATGAGTAGCTACTTTTCTGCTCATTTCCTCTTTGTTATGTTATCTGCCTCGGTAGCAAGTCACTAGTATTTATTTCAGCATTTGTAAATGCGCTCACTCTCGTAGCTGGTTGAAAACGTTCATTTCAAGACAGCGTTATATTAATATATTCATTTTAACTTGAATTTGTCAAAGAGTGATGGGTGGTGCTCTCATATATGTGATATCGTATTGGGAGTGCGGAGCCCTGTAGCAGCCCCTCTTCATAATTGTGTTTTGGATATCGCTGGCGTTGGGCAAAATTTGGGTTATTTCCTATTTTTTCACTAATCGGCACTATTGGTCAGTCCCCCCCCCCCCCCCCCCAAAAATCGGTAAAAGTCACAGGGCTCACTGACTTCTCGCGCCCGAAACTCGTATATGGCTGTATAAAGTTTCGGAGGTTTTGAAAGCGTGACTTTTTGAAAGCACGGAATACCGTGAAACAGGGAACCAGCCCAAACATCGGACATAATCTTTGTATTGCAGAGAGACTTAATGCTGTTGTGTATCCAATAATATTTCTTCTGCTCCTTATACATGATAGCAATAGTGTTTCCCGGTTTAATTGAATCAAAGAACCAAGTGTTTGACATGTATAGGAGGGGTATGACTTTATTTTAACACCAAACCTATCGGGTCCAAAATGTCATCGTCAGAAAAGCACGAGGTCATGGCCAATTCACCAGCGTAACATAAGAGCGTGAAAACCTCCTCTGATTTCTTTGTCCTTTCAGCTCTGGGACAATATCTCTCGGTAATCACAAACAATTTCTGGTTTCAATATTTTGTAGTATAATACCCTCGAAGCGGATCTGAACCAGCGTCAGGTGGGTTAAAAGAACAATGGCAGGCTCGTTGGCAAGCGAAGATTTACAGCGGAATATTAGTTGTCAAGCTCAATTTCTCAACTAATAATGCAAAAATCTCAATGACAAAATTCCAGCATGTGAGTTTCTCGAAATGTGTCTATCATTTGTGCTGATCCAAATCAGTATGCTTATCCAGATCAAGATTTGAGTGCCATTGTGTTATTGAATTCTTTTGTATACTTCCTAAATATCACCCCCTACTACAGTCATATTGAATAATTCATTGAGACTAGCTGAAAAGATAACACTGGGACAGAGAGCAAAAAGCTTCGAATGTAAACAACCGAAACACATTCTTTATTGTGCAAAAAAGAAAAATGTTATCCATTTGAAATCGCGTGATTAAACATGAGTTCTGTGCATTGTGTGTACAATTCCAGTGAGCAAATGTGTGGTTTGGCGGAGGGTGGGGGGTCTCTGGGCCGCGCCGGTGATCGAGATGTGATTTCTCTAAATGTGCAGGATCTGCTTGGCATGCTCGACATCTCCTTTCTCCCCAGCTATAGGCTTCGCTGGCTATAGCTTGTGGCGCTCCCGGTGGATTAAGCTCTTTCCACTAACAAAATGCAAAATACAAAATTAATAAAAACACCCTTTGAAACTGACAAATATGCCTCAGGCAAACTATCGGCCCGCCGGCTGCTTAAAATTTAATCAGTATTTTTTTCTTTATTTATTTTCCACCACGCTCATCTTTTTAATAACGCGTCGGCGGGAGTGTCTGTACACAAAGTTTTCCTCTGTCAAGAATTACACAGGGCCTTTCAATTCATGGACGCACTCCCTCGAGGGTTTGCCAGAAAATACGTTTTGGGAGATTTATTTGATCTCAAAACCTGCTGTTCTATTTGAGGGCCTTCCAGTGACTCCCATCCAGAAAAGATATACAATGGTAGAGTGGACCCCCGAATGCTCACGCAGATTCACCTATTCACAGTTTTTTTCGAATTGTTATTGGTTTTTTGTTTGTTTGTTTTTTTCCCCCTATTTGCAGTCTGGCCTGGTCGCTCGACCGCTAGGTTTGTCAAGATATAAGCTGTCGTTCGGCCGATTTTTTTTTGTCTTGAGTTGTGAGCGAAAAATTGAGTTACGAATGCTAAATGGTTGTAGTGGACTTCTCAACAAGCAGAAGATAACCAATTCTTTAAAAAAAAAAGAGGTGTTGATGTTTATTGCCATTGCCAGTTGAAGTTTAAACATAAAACAAGATTTACACTTTGTGCAGTTCAGCAAAGCACTTTCCTTTGCCTCACGAAAGTCTGCCAGCTTACTGTTAACAACACTGCAAAACGCCACAGACAGACTATCGAAGCTAGAATTGATGTCGTGGTAGTTGGAACCCTTTAAGCAGCGGGCATCTTAACACAAACAGTGCAGCAACACATATAGACAGACAATACAACAAATACTCATACGACTAATAATACTGCAGCTTTTAAGTCACATAGTTTTCATGTACAATGTATGTCTGTATTATACTACTGAGTTGGAAAATGTATTAGCGGAACGGAAGATGCATGTTTTATATGTACCAAACATTACTTCTATTAGTTTTATACAACTTTCACATGCTTTATTGTTCCATGTTGTGACTGCTGGCTGTTTTTCCATCAAGATAAGTTGAATGCAGCTGGACAAAGATTTGCTTCTCTGTCTCTCTCACTTCTGTATAACGGAGGTGATTGTTTTGCTTGGACTTCAGTAAGGAGTGACAACTCGTAAGACTTGTACCTTTTCCTCTCTTTGCAAAGACTTGACTTTCTTTTCTGTAATAAAAACCCACACGGACAAGATTGCTTCCTTACTTATTCTGTCGGAAAAAGATTTGCCAAAACAATTGGTGTCCAGGGGACCCCGGGAGAGATCGATCTCTCCCGGGGTCCCCCGGGGCGCTGGATGTCGGTTATCACCTCGGGATCCAAACGGACCTGTTGTCCACCAAACAAAAAAAATACGGTAAAGAAAATTGGAATTCCTTGAAAATCAGAACATTTCATAGTGCGTACTGTATTTGAAACAATCTCTCTCGCCTTTGTAATAAGTGGTATTGGTAATTGCTCTCCCCACATTCCATTGGTAGCGTCCGAGTCCTTATGTTCGAGTTAAAGTCTAGGTTAAAGAGTCGAGTTCAAGTCTAGGTTAAAGCTCTCCCGGTTGGCGTTCAGACATTAGGGTTTAGGTCCCCAACAATTTCGAGGACGTTCGGATATTGTGGAAAAAAGAGAACACGCTTCTAACAGGTATTGGAAAATGGAAAGTGGGGATAATGGATGGATGGAAAGTGGGAAGAGCAAAAAGACCAAAAAAAAAAAAGAGTATGGTCGAATTACCAGTGTGCACGTCACCTGTGATGTTTCGTATGAGGGTAGAATATGGTGAGAAGTCTGTGGGATGAGTGCAGATGTGGATAAATAAATGTGGTTTCCCAGCAACAGGGAGCTTGTTGAAGAAAGTTGCTTGAGAAAGAACAAACATAGCAGTTTGATCGATTTTGAGAGCGTGCCACATGAAGGGCATACAGGAACCAAACATTCATGCTGTAGGAGGTGCAACTAGCAGTGGCGATCAAATAGAACCAAAGAAGCTCGCCGTAATTGTCACGTCCCCTTGTGCCCACACACCGAAAGGAGCACAATCAATGGGCATTCAAGCGTGAATTCATGATGTACAAACTGTTTCCTTTTTAATGATGTTATTACTGTATGTTTTTGTAAAGTGCAATACTGTAGAGTACTATTTTTCTCACTGAAAAAAAATATCCTTGTCGGTGTTGTTTGTATGCCTGAAACGGATGAATGGCATTTCCATATATTCCAATGGGGAAAAGGTGACGTGAGGTGCACTTGTTTTGAGTTTCGAGCGTGGTCACGGGAGGAATTCAACTTGTAAGTCAAAGCGCCACTCTACACGAGGACCGATATTCATTGACTTCCTCGCAATGCTTTTCCTGCTCTTCTAATGCGTTGTGTTTGACCAGTGCAACAGCGCGAACCGCGGCGGCTAAAACGGGAGAATTGTTGCTGCTGGAAAGCAACACTGAATTCCCTGCTAGCTCTCCCATGCTGATATAATATTCATGCAGTCATTAATAATTCAATTCAATTAACACAGGGTGTCGAGTGTGAGTGATGACAGCCCATCAAATACTTATCTAGATGTCAATCAACTCCCCCGCAGTTCACACAAATGCAGTAAAAAGGGAGGACTAATGAGGGCTTCAAGCACGAGTAAAAGTTTATTTTTATTGTCTTCCCCACATATTAGAGACTAATAGTCCTTCAGGACTTATTTTATCGCCAACTTTGCAGTACTTACATATTGTAATGCTATCTAATTGAAAAGCTGTACCAAATACTCTGCCACGACAAACATAACGTTTGGTCAGAGAGCTATTAATTAGACTAGGATGTACGTGCATTCACATTGAACTGTGCCGCATCATACTGAGAGCTGTTCCTGTTTACATTTTTTTTTTTTTTTTTTTTACTTTTGAGTGACAAATTAATATAACCAAAATGTTCCACAGCTACAACTTTGACCACAATATTCTTGAAATTGTTTTGAACTACCACAAGGAACCACTATTAGTACTATGATTATACTATTGGGCTTTAACCTGCCCTGGAATATAGCAATAAAGCTTGCAGCATTCAATGCAACATTCGGTAATACACAAAATAACGCAACATACACAATAAGATGCACAACAAGAAGTAGCAAAAGAGCATTTAAGCTGCCTTTGCAGCTATACACAAACATGTTACAAAATATTTCTTTGAAATCGTAGCGCGATTGACCGTTAAATGTGTTTTGACAAATAATATATTTTATCAAATTGATAAAGAATTAAGACTCCATCCTCAGCCAGTTGTGCTCTTAAGTAGCCTAATCACTTTTTCCTTACACATTAGTGAGTTTGACTGTGAGGTAAATTCCCCTTGACAGCTTTTTCTCCTCTGTGTAAAAAGCTTCCAGTTTTCTTCCTTTTCTTACTTTTTGAGTTATTAATTGAGATCATGAGAGTCAACACTTTAAGCCATCCCAAGACAAGAAATGCTTGAAATTCTTTCCCATAAATATTCACAAGCAATCTATTATGCATATCATTCTTTAAATACCATATAAAATGTGTTTTTGTGACAAAATCTTAATTTTGCATATGCTTTTAAGTAACATACATGAAATAATAATCAGCATGAAATTGATGGCAGAAGCAGCTTTGGTACTGTCAATCAAATGCGCGCAAACCCACTCCGACACCTTCCGTCTCGCATCGCTCCCAGCTGCCATGCCGTCATTGTTAGCGCCCGCATCTCAGAGTGCAGCCGAATCAGCGCATCCGGCACGCTGCTCTCCCGCCTTCCACTTCCCCGTCTCGACACTTAACTACAGGTCACAACGGTCATTAAAGCCGCAGCAGGTGTTTCTTCGCCAAGAAATGACTCTTGATCTGAAGCCAGTGTAACGTTCACCATCACGCCCAAAGAAAACAAATGCTCCGATTTGCGCTTCTGTGCCTCAGAGTCCCACGTCCCAAAAGTGCTACAATTTGGAGTTCAACGCATTTTTCCGGGCAAGGGGGGAAGATGCCTCAAAAGTGGCGTTCAAACCAGAAGGCAAAGAGGGAAACGGGGCAGCTGAAACTCATGGGACGGAATGTGTTTACCTTGACAATTGACTCAGTGGTGGGTTGTAGCATGCTAAATTGACTCGGTCGCATTGACTTAAGTTGCTGGATAATGGGTACGTGTCGGAGTACCAATAGTTTGAATGCAACATGCTTTACACTTTGAAGTATTTTATGGGTCAGAAGATCCTCCCTGGCTCCCACATTTAATCGATAGTTACCAGTCAACTGTGTTGACCTACAATTGTCCACATTTCAGCCTACAAGAACTCCACTTAGAACTGGAGAGAAAACATTGTGGTTTTACATGGAATCTCCAAACAAAGAAAGTTCGACAAAGACACATGATTGTTGCTGAATTAGTCTTCATTTAGGTTATTTTATATGGATTTAATGTATGACGGTTTTAGTTCACGTTACATTTGTTATTCAATATCTGAATTGGCACGTTCCTATTTCATATTTTCCTCTCTTTGACGTTCGTGCGCTGATTAAGAGAAATAACAAATCAGAAGTTACCTACCACACAGCACTTGAGTAGGTTTTTTTTCACCCGATACTCTTACTCAAGTCATTCTTCGGAGGAGTAATTTTTCAGTACTCTTCCTTTTGGCTGCTACACCCACCTCTGCTGATTATTATCGCCTCTGTCAAAAAGGTAATGCTTCCACTTTGTCAAACAACTGCATGAGTAACGCAGGAATCTCGACATCATCGAGGTACATATGAGAGGTGGGATTGTTTCAGGGAAATTTGTGCCGCCTCAGTTTGTCAACTTTGATTACCGGCTTACTTTCACGTACCGGGACTCGAGGCGCCGGATCGGATCAATCCTGAGTTTTTTTGTGGTTTTTTTTCAATCTGCTTTGCGGGACTTCTATATATTCTTCGGAAAAGGCCTCGATTCTTTACAGCAAAGCACAAAAGACTAAAATATACCATTCCCTGCTTAACTGAGCGAACGCCCGACAGAAGTTCAACGTGTCTCGCAGGGACAAGGACCGCAGTGGCAACCAACTCCCCCGTTACACTCGTTCAGTGGAACACAGACACGGCGGAGGTATTTCAGGGGACGGCGCCTTTGATGTGAGCAATTTATAAGGCTAATTATACAAACAGGATAATAACAATGGAGACAGCCAACTGTCTGTGTGTTTACCCTCCCTGTGTTTACATCATAGACGGGTCCTTGAGCCATCCAGGAACACGAGCGCACGCACGTACACACCGACTGCGAGACGGTTGCGAAAACAGCTGGGGTAATTCTCAGTTGTTCATATGCAGATCATAATAACAACAAACAATGAAAAGTGCCTGACATCAAAGAAAGAAATGATGCATTTCGAATCTCAAGAAAGAGGCAAAAGACTTTTGATGCGCTGACTTCCTCCAAGATTTAATTGATAGCACTGCTCGTTTAGTTTGCGAGATGACTGCAGGACAATACTCGCTATTATCATGAAGCCCCCTGCCCTTGGCTATCAGATCTCGTTGCTTGCATATTTATTGTATATTGTATATTCATGCCCTGCTTGTATCCTATCACCTAAATTGGCTGGTGCGTCATTATCTCCCGCGTGGGCGGTTGATTATGTTTTGGCGCCTGCTGGTTTTCATAGAGGATTCGATCTAAAAAGGGGCAAAGATAACAAGCTTGGTTTCACTGGCATTCGGTGCAAATCTTGTGCTGTCACAGAATACAAAACCTCAGATGTTCTTCAGGAAACTGGACAACGGTTGTACATTTTTCATCCGGAACATGGATGATTTTTACCCCAAAAGAATGGCTACGACTGTACTTATCTACCTTTCATCACGCGGGCTAGTTATTCGACATGCCTATCGATCGTCCCATGCACTAGAAGTGCATTCAATTTGGAATCACGGCACTATTCGAGTTCAAATAATGAGCATTTAATTATTGACAGGGGATGAATATTTCACAAAGCCACTGGTATTTCACTCGGATGGCCTCACATGGAGTAGTATTAAGAAGGACACGCAGTCCCTATGACCCAGAAACCCACCTTAAATCTCTGCGAATACTCAACTGATTCTAGAGACTCGAGCACAGTCAGGTGCAAGTGTCAAAGGTAGGCATTTGCATGACTTCCTCTTTTACTGTATTTACTTGTGTACTGTATACTGAGTACCTTCAAAAGTATTCTCTAGCGCATCATTTTTGCTGCGTGCCACATCGTAGTTATGGTTTCCCTCGGAGGGCATTAATTATTTTCGCGTTCATTCCCAAACGTGTTGTTTGAGCGATCCAGTGTACGGGTAGTGTTGTCGCGGTGGCTCCAGTCGCAGATTCAGTCGCTGGAGTTATTAGCGTGCGTACCGGGTTACGAGTGCCGTTCGCTTTTGTGCATCAAAGACAAAGTGAGTAGCGGCGCACAAGTATGCTGCAAGCGCCTTGTTAGCATTAGCCATTACCTGTTGCACCAGACTGCGTAATTACAGTGTTTTACATGATATTAATTCAGTTACCGTTATCCATCGGAACTGATCGACGTCATTTGTAGGTGCGCTCATTTGATTATTGTTCTCAACTCATTATCCTATCTTTGTTTTCACATACCGATGGGTATTTGGTTATTCTTTCTCTCTTAGAAAAGCACATACGCGCTCGCACGTACACTTGGGAGTGTGACGCGGCCTTCGAATCATAGTTTATCGATTCATATGTCCTTCTTTTTCGTGGTTCTTTGTGTTTACTTCTGAAAAGAAGTTTTCCTAACCCCCTACGGACGTATTTGTTTTGGATTGAGGACAGGGCTGTGTTTTGTTAATGCCGATATGGACATTTTTTTCTTTCCTTCTTTCTTTTTTGTCATTTTGAACGGAAAACACATTTTGTTGGAATATTAGTGTTATTACATGTGGCCTGACCAACTTCGATGAATTGAGCTTTGACTAATTCTTTGTGGCCCTTTGAGATTTGTATTTGAGTTCCACTGGTATAGACGTTCCTAACCCCAGAGCAAGCGGTTCGACACAGCATGCCTCTCTTTTGTCATTTACACAGTCGAAGAAGATTACATCTGTCTCTCTCCATCCCAAAAAT
This sequence comes from Phycodurus eques, assembly GCF_024500275.1. Classification (NCBI taxonomy): domain Eukaryota; kingdom Metazoa; phylum Chordata; class Actinopteri; order Syngnathiformes; family Syngnathidae; genus Phycodurus; species Phycodurus eques. The sequence continues at coordinate 43,437,092 of NC_084526.1, forward strand.
ACAAATTGAAAGACAGGATGGAGAGTCATAACAAAGTGTACATCCACCCTCCAGACAATGAACAAATAAAATGTGTCATTCATCTTACGTCCTGCTCATCCCACCCTCCACAAGTCGCTCTGCAGATGAGTGGGACTTCAGTTGAGATCGATTGTAAAAATCTACAAAGTCTCTGGAAGAAAAAACATACACTATATTCTATACTACAGTCAAAGATTGAGCGATCTTTATTCCTTTTCGCAATTGGAATCTGCGAATGAATGTCATTCAAATGAGTCTAAAAATACAAAATAAAAGATTTTGGTCCATGAAGCAATTGTAATTTTGCTGGAATGTTCAGAGGAGCTCTCCGTAATCTGCAGATCTTTTTTTTTTTTTTTTAACGAACAGTGAATTGTTTTTCTGTGCTATGACTACACATGGCGGCACGGTGGGCGACTGGTTAGCGCGTCAGCCTCACAGTTCTGAGGACCCGGGTTCAATCCCCGGTCCCGCCTGTGTGGAGTTTGCATGTTCTCCCCGTGCCTGCGTGGCTTTTCTCCGGGCACTCCGGTTTCCTCCCGCATCCCAAAAACATGCATACATTGGAGACTCTAAATTGCCCGTAGGTGTGAATGTGAGTGCGAATGGTTGTTTGTTTGTACGTGCCCGTGCCCTGCGATCGGCTGCCGACCGGTTCAGGGCGTACCCCGCCTCCTGCCCGATGACAGCCGGGATGGGCTCCGGCACGCCCGCGACCCGCGTGAGGAGAAGCGGCTCAGAAAATGGATGGATGGATGGATGGATGACTACACATAAAAAACAGGCACTCCACTGTTCCTCATTTCTCTTGGCCTAACCTCTTAAATGCTGATGCAAAGCACACATCAAGTGCAATGGTGAATCATTTGACTTTGCCTTTTAATTTTCAGAAACTATGCCTATTCAGACCCCAATCACCAGGTGACAAGTGGCGACAAGGGTTTCCCTCCCGCTCCTTCATTCCAACACAAATTAGAGCTCTGCTTACTGTGTGCAAATTAACCAGTATTTAAAATGCCATAGCTTTCCCGTGTGTGTAAATCAGGGCTCGGGACATCCCTCTACGTGCAAATCTCCACTGTTCCAGCTGGGCTTTCTGTAGATTTGCTGTGTATCTTCTCGACTGAAGATGACCCCCGTGTACTGACATCTTAATTACATCTTTAAAAGATTTCATTGGACCAGAGACATATGGCTTTACTCTCAAGCCAGTAGGGTCAGACGGGCCCTGTTGTTAGAAGTTACTAAATGACAAAGGCATACGGTTTCAATTTCCACTTGCCTCTTCAAAAGTGTTTTTTTTTTGTGTGTGTGTGTTTTTTTTTAGCAAACATTCAGTGTTGACTTTGGGATTCACCAAGCTCTTCTCCATCCCTCTTTTATGGTCATGCTGGCGAGGTTGGTATAATGGTTAATTCATCCTCAGCCTCACAAGCAAGCCCCCTGCAATGCTTCTGACAGCTGAGAAATGTCATTACAGGCCATAATGAAGAATGAAATCAGTTATAGCATCACCACATGCCCAAAATTTAATTAGGGATCTCTGAAGGTCAGCTTGAATGCTTTGCTTATGATGTTTTCATGTGCGCACAGTGTTGGCTGGATATGTATTTACACTTTACTTTTGCATTGGAAATATAGCGCAAAAAAAAAAAAAAAAAAAGGTGGAGAAGAAAAAAACACGATAAAACTCAAACTCAAAGCATGTACAAATGCCAATAAACAAGCAGTGATTTGCCCAAAAGCAAGTGATCAGACATTGAGATTAAAATGAGGTGCAGAGAAGAGCTCCTTTTTATCATCTCATGCTACACCTTCACACAATGTACAATTAGAGCTCATGCGGGAGTGAGACACGGCCTTAGTGTTGCATCAATTTGCAGATCATTTAGTCTTTTCACACACACTCGTCCTCCGCTAAAACAGCACAAATCAAAGCGGGATAAAGATGAAAATAGAGCATGACAGGAGGAAAAAAAAAGTCATGCAAATGACTTTTGTTTTTGCACTCTGATTTTTATTTGAATTGTAAGTGATCATTCTGCCTTTTAGTTACAGCTGTCAGCCTTCATTAATGTGCATTATAAATTGCATCAAAGTGCATAAGGCAGTGTGTGATTAATTTATACAGCTCTTTACGTGGGAGGAAACTGTGCAGGTGCTGAGGAGCCTAATGACTCGGCTCGGGTGGCACAGCTAATCGTAAGCCTCTCATTTCGGGGTGGCGTGTGACAGGCAACGTGCGTGTTTGTCACACGAGCGTCACTTTCGACGCCGTGAAACGCATCCCCAAAAGTACGCCCCGGCACACGCTGCCCGCGATGCAGACATGGCATCTGTAAAGCCGCATTCCAGAGCAAAACCTGCTCAACAACGAGCCAAGAAGCATCTACCTTTCGGTGAGCGACGGCGCTCGTGATACGGTCCCGGTGCGGACGGCTCCTTGAGATGGCGTTTCCTCACCGGATGCTCGCAAAGCCGCCTCAGGTTCTCAGGTTCTGTATGTTTGCGTGTCTCTGTCCTTGTGAACATGCGGCATGGCTGGTTGTTAATGCATGGAAAGCATTTTAAGTTGTGTTTTATGGAAGAAACGCGATCTACTGTATCAATAAAGTTTGATTGATTGAGACATTATTTATGCACTGCGGAAAATGACAACTATTACCGCAGCTTAGTGGTGACGGTCTTCATGTTTCATCATCAATTCTATGTGTTTTATGTGTATGTACATATTATACTTCCCCCTATTGGCCAATTTGTACAAACCAGTAGGAGCAGCACAATGTCCACTGAATTGAACCATGAAATCATCATAGGGAAACTGTTAATTCTTTCCATTCTATTTCATTACGGTATGTTATTACTGCATGTTTCTATAAAGTACAATACTGAAGAATGGTATTTTCTTAATAAGAAACTATTTTGGGGTGAGGTATTTTTTGGAGGGTGGAAACGGATTCATAATTTCAGCAGCTAGTACAGTTTCCGCCGATGGGGTCGCGATAATAAATACATTCATGCATACATACATACATACATACATACATAACGTTATATACGCTAATATCAAGGGAGCTCTTGTACATTTTGATTAGAAAATAACATTTTACGTCGTTATTTATGAGCGTATTATTATTATTTCAATGTTTGTCTAATGTTTTATGTTCAGTAATCAGCAATCACTTTGTTCAAGCTGCGGTTGTTGTTCAGGTACTACATAAATAAAGTTGAGTTGAGTTTTAACTTCATTATTACATGAGGTTTGAATGATGAAAGGCATTTCCATTTTTTAGAAGCCAAACATAAATAGAAATGTTATTACAACGAGATTCCAACTCACTTGTACAATTATATCACGAGCCACCGTTAATGCTAGTGGCCGAACACCAAAGTGAAGCCAGCCCAAAAAGCGAGGGCTGCTTTCACAACGCGGGCAACGATCTAATAAAACATTTTTATTTGCATTCTCGAACAGCTTTTGTCTTAAGGAATGCGACTCAGCTGATTTCAACTCATGTCAATGGGAAAAGGTGATTTGAGATACAATTGAGTTCATTTACGAGGGTGGTCGCGGAACAACTTCAAATCAAGAGTCAAGGTACCACTGTGTTTAAAAGATGCATTTGTACAAATAAAGGTCATTCCTGGAAATCGGACCGTAACTGGTGTCAAAATGATTACATTCATTCGTTCGTTCGTTCGTTCGTTCGTTCGTTCGTTCGTTCGTTTCCATATTCAAGCATTCAAATTCAACTGCAGAAATCGCAATTGTTTCTGTGTGTTGCACAACTTTCTTCTTACTGATAAATTCTCAGGAAATGATCTTCCTTTTTTGTATACACCCCTGATCATAATGCACTCCATTTCGGAGATGCTCCTGTGGTATAACACGTTCTTATATTTAGCTTTAGTGCCTTCTTTTCCCCCCTTTGGTGTTTACTGGCAGCAAGTGCAAGACTTGTGCGATAATTGGTACTCAAGCTGCCTTGTGGTTAGCTATTTCGTTTAAATTTATATTTACATTCAACCTCCCCAACATGATTGTTGAGGATGGTTATCTAATTCAGGCAGACGTGAAACAACTTGAATTCCCTGCACTACGGTGGACAGAACAGAGCTTCCATTTGGCATGTTGTTGTGATTACACAAGAGACTTGGCTCAGAGATGCAACCGTGATGTTAGACAACCTCTTCAAGTTCCCTCTGTACATCTGCTTGCATTAAGAAGCCCATATGGAGAGTACAGTGCTGCACAAAGATAAAAAAAAAAAAATCAACAAAAAAATCTTTTCTTCCCCTGCCAACGCCTTACTCTTATTCATCGACCGACCGTCCTGTGCACTTGCGACCTCTAATGGATTTTGCACGACTACAGGCCAAGCCGAGACAAGAGCACAGGCCCTCGCTGACATGACAACCATTAGACTGCACGAGGGGAGGGGGAAGGAAGGGAGGACTGAGAGGGTCTCTCAGTGTCCTACAACTGATGCGTCGCGCTCTGAGCCGTCTCCCTCGGGCGGGACGTGGATGTATCCACTCTGACAGGCGTCTCGCTCCTTTCTCTGTGTCCCGACGAGCCTATTATCACGAGGTCCCGCGCGAATGTTGCACATTCTGGAAAGTGGCACATAAAAGAATGATCAGGCAAAGCTTTCAGAGAGAAGTTATTCGCACAGGCAGGCTCTTTGTTGAACAAAATGGAAATGCGGTGACGAGAGGTGCACCTGTTGAGTGTCCTTGCGGAGACACAAGCACTCACGGTTGGCATTATGTCCCTTATTATTTATATGGGACTGTCAGCTAATAATGCATGGCTCTCTCACCGGAGCACTTTCTGCCATCTTTGAAAGTTATGGCAAGAGGCAAGGGTGGTTTCACAGACATCTGGGGTCCGCTCACAAGGGTGTTGTCTGAAGGAGTCCTTCCCACTTATACTGATATAATGCATCTGTGCTGCTGCGAGACAGTCTTTATCTCTGCTCACAGACTGTTTTTTTTTTCTATTCTTCATACTAAATCAACCAACATACTGTTCGCTTGATGATTTTTTTAACGAGGCAAATCCTTGAGAATTGAGTCAAACTGTTAGACTCGGCTTCAAAAGTTAAACTCCCTTCCACACTGCCTGGCATTTCTCTGAATTTGTTCTACATCGCTAGTCTTTATAAAGGAACCAAGACAAAACGGGGGGACAAATTGGACCTCGCTTCTGAGGTCATAGCAGAGGAGGTGAAGTACAACAGCTGAGCTGACACTCCCTTTTCCCAACCTGTTGTGTTAGCCGCAATTGTCACGATCCGACAAGTATTTCTTATGTCATGCAAGACACCGGTGCTGACCGCGTCACGCATTTTCTGGGCTGCCCCATTCACAAATCCTGAACTCAGCCGTTAGAAATTCTGTTGCAGGACCTCAAGGGAGCGATTTACATCCGATATTCTGAGAACAAAGGTCCAAAATCCCTCCTGAGCATTGTGTAGGTTTTATCTGCAAATACGGTTGAGGCCATTCCTGCCAAAGAAGGGTCAACCACTTGTTCAAGGTAAATCATTTCAAAACTTTTTCCACCATTAATGTGACCTAAAATCTGTATTTGGCATCCTCAACCCATGACACATTTTCCCATTTTGTCCTAAGGTTGAACTTTTTGGCCATAATTCCAGAAGGTTTGTTTGGCACTAACACAACTTGGCTCATCACCAAATGAATACCGTACCTTCAGTGAAGCACGGTGGCGGCAGCATTATGATTTCAACGCATAATGCTGCCACCACCAGCGGAAGGAATTATGAGCAGTTCTCAATACCAGTCAATGTTAGCACAAAACCTTCAGGTTTCTGCCGGGAAGCAAAACGGAAAAAGTCAGGAAAAGCCTACTAGAACAGCGGAAAGTTCATCAGAGGCACTACGAATGGTGGCAGGGCTTTGTTAACACCCGGTTAACGAGTTTGAATGTGATTGGTTTATTCTGAGGACAACCACATCCCAGTTTTAAGAGGGTGTGCATGCTTCTGCAACCGCATAATCTCGGCGGTTTATCTCATTTCCCCTGACAAAAAGATTGTTTCATTTCAATTGAGTTGTACAATTTAGATGTCACATTCATGGTGGAAAACGTTTTGGTTTATCTTGGTCTCTTTTTTTATATCACAAAAATGTGGCATTTGAACAAGGGTGTTTCGGCTTTTTATACATATGTAATGTGCATACCGTCTATTGTATATATATATATATATATAAACTGTACCAGTTCTGCTTTGTGAAAGAGGGTAAAAAAAATGTGTTATTCTCTTAAAAGCATTCATTCATTACAGAGGGGGGGGCGAATGTATCAGTGTTTGCATTCCTCGTAGCGGCTTAGCCTCAGAGGGTTAAAGGCATTGTTCACTTGTGTGAGAGGGACATTTGTTATGCAAGAGTGAGCCCTGATTAGAGGGTGAGTCTTAATGACAACTAATGAGCGAACCTCTTTAGCCCTGGCGTAATGATCAAACGAGCTGTCATCGGGTACCTGATACAATGATCCTTTCACTCTTGATATGATATTTTATTCCTCTGCAATTATGCAGCCCCCACTGCACCACGTGTGTTTATTGCCTCAAGCACACATGTCAAATTAAAGAGCAGCTTATGCACCTGATATTTAATTATTGCCTGCTGCACCACTATGCACAATGGGAAAATGTCAAAGCCGGCAATCTACGGTACTTCAAGCGCGGGCAATCGGAGGCGCTGCGATCACAGCGCCCTCACGCACACAGATAGGAATTTTCAAATATTGAATATGAATGGGAACATTTCCAGCTTGCGTACGCTCAGTTGATCTTTGTGTCGTGTTGCTGCCGAGGGAATTCACCAAATAACTCTACGTCTTACCGTTGGATAAAAATTGCATATCGTTACAATCAATTGAAACATTTCTTTAAAAAAAAAAAACTTGTATATTTTTAAATGTTATGGTTTGACTTAACAGAGCAGTAAGTATAACACTGGTACACAGAGAGCATTATCTGTGCAAGAGAAATGGAATGTTTGACAGTTTTACAAAGAATCCCAAAAATGGTTCTTCATCTGTGTGTTCCGAAATTGCGGATGTCTCCATTTGAACAAAAAACACATTTGGAAGAGGAAGCACTTCACATTGGATTCTGACCGTCTTTACACGAGTAAAGCAAATATATATATACAAAACATGAGTTTTCTATTCTCCCGCTGTCCTCTCGGAAGCACGTCTTCAAATGTGTATTGGGACAGTATTTGGAGTGACATGATTCTCCTGCCGGGTTCCCTTCTTCAACAGCTCTTCCAACTTGATCCTTCCATTTCCTTACTGCTAAGTGCTATTCAAATGGGAGTTAACAACGTGTAACAATGTCCCGTAAGAAGTGTTTCTTTTTTTCCGCACTTGGCCTGATTGATTTCTTGCTTCGTTGAGTAGCTCCGTCTCAGTTTGAAAAGAAGAAGCATCAATTTGAAAAGAACAAAATGGAATTCGACGAAAGAAATATTGGTCCATTTGACATTTGGATAGCTTTGCTGCATTTTTGAAAACACTAGTTCGAGGACTGCCATTCTTCCATAGATTGACTGTAAGGAAGGCAATTAAAAAGCATTGAATTCAAATATTAATTGCTCTAGCGCTGATGAATTCCGGCAGTAGCTATGCCGGCATGACTGACTTAAGCACCCCCCTGATAGCTTTGTGTCAAAGGTAATAAATCTGAGACGAACACTGGAACATGAAATCCATCTTGCCTTGTAAAGTTTGATTTAGTGCAGGGGCATGGCCAGACATTGTAAACATTCAGGGCTCAGCCTCAACAAGGCAAGCTTCGTCACAACTTGTTCCCAGGCAGCTGTCATCAAAGTTAAGGCAAACTCCTGAGTTTACTTTTAATTTGACTTGTTTTACTTGTGTGAGACGCATTTGCAACACATTACCTTTGCATTTTGACTGCTTTGTTCATTCGAGCTCAGATTTGAGTGTTTTGTGTTTTAATATTACCTGTAGTTACCTTATATTTTAAAAATGGATCTTGGTTAAGAATGTGACTTAAAGTAGCTTTTAGCCGGTGCAGTCAATATATACAATGGAAATTAAGTCTACACACACAGCCCTGTTCCAATGCTTACGAGTTTTTTGTGATACAAGAAATAAGACAAAGATAAATCGTTTCAAAGCTTTTTCCACCATTTCATACCTCAAATAACGCACTCGGTTCATTCAGCTAAAGTCCTTTTCACCCGACCGCTACTTAGTCACTTCAAGTGTGCCTCACCCTCAGGGCTTTGTCCTGGGGCCCCTGCTTATCATTATCTACCTCCTTCCCCTCTGCACTATTTTCCGTAAATGTAATATCCTCTTTGATTGAATGACAACAAGCTCTACCTCTACTGCAAACCCAACATTTCACTTCCTCCCTCCTCCCTCACTCCCTGCTTATCAAAATTGACGCCTGGTTCATGTCTAACTTCATTAAATGAAACAGACAAAACAGAGGTTCTCCTTGTTGGCACGGTATCTACATTGTCCAAAGTTAGGCAGTTTTCAGTCATCTCAGTCGATTGCTCCTTAGTTTCCCACTTCTCCTCAGGTTAAGTCTGCGTTTCATCCAAACTATCATTCCAATCGCATATCAATAACATCCATAACCTCCAACTGGTCCAGAACTCCGCTGCACGCATCATCACCAATACCTCGTCTTTCCATCACGTCTCCCCTGTCCTTCAGCAACTTGACTGGCTCCCAGGTCAAATTTAGAAATCAGTTCAAACTCCTCCTTTACACCTTCGAGGCCACCCACAAACGTGCCTCTTCATACTTGTCTGACCTCCTCCACGTCGCCACTCAAGTCCACGCCCACACATCATCATCCTCCATCCATCTGATTGTTCCACCTGTCCATCTAAGCACCATGGGGAGCAGAGCCTTCAGCAACTCTGTTCCCCAGCTTGGAACTCATTCCCACCAGACCTCCACAACTCATTCTCTTTTACCAACGTTAAATCCAGTGTGGCTAGGTACCCAGCCAATGTAGCCACTCAGCTAGCTAGCAAGGAGGCAGTCGGTCTAAGGTACCAAGGATGTACGGCACCAACAGGCGCAAAACCAACCCGGGTTCCACCTTTGGCCACAAGGGATCCTGGTTAAAGTAAGCCATTTTTAACTCAAAATAACAACATTTCCAGAGAGAGAAGCTTCAGCCAAAACGCACCAGCGGACTCTCTTTCTGGTTCAATAGATAGTTTTCAAATAATCAAATTGGATTTTTCATTTGTTGAATTATTACTTCATAAAAGTACAAAGAGCAACAATTCGATTCTGATTGGGAAGTCATTCGTTCTTGTCAAAACAAACAGCGAATCAGGATTTAGAATGAGTCTGAGCCCTAGCAACAGTGACGCGTGGTGGTGCCAGCATCATGCTTGGAGCCTGTTTTTCTTCATCTGAAACTGGCCCCTTAGCGTGAAGGTGGAATGAGTTATGAACAGTTGGAAATGTAGCACAGAACCTTGAGGCTTCTACGAGAAAGCAAAACAAATTTTAAATAAATAAAAAGTCAGACAAGCCTACTAGAACACTACTGCTACTAGCACTTGCAACAAATCGGATCCTGGAATGTTCTGACCAGAAAATATTTGACATGTTAAATCCTCATTTTTGCAGTCATTAGCGACAATGTTGTAACAAGCAGGAGAAAGACTCACTCGGATAATATCACCAGTCTGCTAATGATATTTGCATTGACTTGAAATGGCGAAATGGCAGAACAGAAGCCTTCAGTGGGAGACCTCCCTAACACAGGAGCACCACCCTGACCAGCAGCCCACTGAATGCTACTCGCTCGTCCCTGGTGGATGTCGTGTTATCTTCCCACCTGCTCTGCTGTACAGTTTGTGACAAATGTTGATGGATGTTACAGGTTTGTGGAGATAGCTGAATCCCCTAATGACGGCTTCATTTAGAAGCAGCTTGATTTTCATTTGCCAGTTTGACATCATTTGGTGTGGCTTCCATTGGTTAACGTGTCACTGCGTGAATTCAATGCAATGTTGCTTTGCAGGGGAAAAAAAAAACAATGCAAGTGATTTTAAATGTTGATTACAAGTTGGAATTAGAACAGGGAAGAACCGTGCGGTCAGTAAATATTGTCCAAATCAGTGCTGTACACACGTTAAGGAGATGCAGGAAAGAATTTAGTGTGGGAAATGGGGAAGCTTCTTACCGGGTGCCCCAGATGCCAGTATAACACAGATGTTGTAGTGTTGCTCCAAAAACCACAATCACAACATATGGTAATTGCTGCAGAATTATTTTGGCTAGTGCCCTAACCAGGGGCTGATAAAATGGAAAGCCCGCCACCGCAACCGGGGCTCCACGGAATGAACACCTGCCAAATCTAACTACACGATATGTCAATCCTGTGTGTGAAGGCCCACCAGGTAAAGCCATCACGGTGAACGATGGCCACAGAGTCCTGAGGGGACATGGGTGAATAAATCCACAGATGTCTCAACATTCTGAAAAAGTTGATTGTTTATATAGCTCTTGTTTGACCTGAATGCTCTCTCTGAGACAGTGGCTGTTGCTAGCATTTAGAAAACACTCAAATACTGCGAAACAAAAATATGGACATTTGACAGTTTCATTCAAAAGAATGCAGAACTACGTGTAAAGTGTCGCACTAAACAGTTGTTGACAGTTGAACATCAAGTAGCAATGAAATACTGGGTTACAAAAAATTTCACATTTTCAACTTATTTAGGACAATTTTGACAAATCTGAACATGGCCGGCGCGGTGGACGACTGGTTAGCACATCTGCCTTACAGTTCTGAGGACCGGGGTTCAAATCCCAGCCCCGCCTGGGTGAGTTTGCATGTTCTCCCCGTGCCTCGGTGGGGTTTCTCCGGGCATTCGGGTTTCCTCCCACATCCCAAAAACATGCGTGGTAGGTTCATTGAAGACTCTAAATTGCCCGTAGGTGCGAATGTGAGCGCGAACGGTTGTTTGTCTCCATGTGCCCTGCGATTGGCTGGCGACCGGTTCAGGATGTACCCCGCCTCCCGCCCGAAGATAGCTGGGATAGGCTCCGGCGGCCCGTGACCCGCGTGAGGAGAAGCGGTGAAAGAAAATGGATGGATGGATGAATCCGAACATCAGGTCAGGTTTTTATGCCGAGTTGTTAACAGTGTATTAATCAAATGTTACAAATAGGGATGTCCCAATCCGATCACATGACCGAAAATTGGAGTCGATCACGTTTACTGTCCAACTAAACACGCAACAAAAATAATTACACACATTGTATATTTAAATACAAAACACACATAAGGTGGTTTTAGAAATTGCTATCTTAATGCTAAAAGTCATTTCAAACCCCCATTGAGGGGCTCGCTAGAATTAGCATTAGATCACAGGTGAGCTGTAATTTAACAAATACCAAATATTTATACACAAACACTACAGTAACACACACAGACAGGTGATATAACATTTCTCACGGGCATATATTCTTCCTAATCTGTGAAAAACTAGATAATTTAATGTTTTATCACAACATTCTTCTTCTATTCTTTTTTACTGCAAACATGTAGCTCCATGCATGCATCACACCACCACACTGCCCCTAAGAGGCCAAGGCATATCCATCCATCCATCCATCCATTTTCTGAGCCCCTTCTCCTCACGAGGGTCGCGGGCGTGCCGGAGCCTATCCCGGCTGTCGTCGGGCAGGAGGCGGGGTACGCCCTGGACCGGTCGCCAGCCGATCGCAGGGCACATACAAACAAACAACCATCCGCACTCACATTCACACCTACGGGCAATTTAGAGTCTCCAATTCATGCATGTTTTTGGGATGTGGGAGGAAACCGGAGTGCCCGGAGAAAACCCACGCAGGCACGGGGAGAACATGCAAACTCCACACAGGCGGGGCCGGGGATTGAACCCGGGTCCTCAGAACTGTGAGGCTGACGCTCTAACCAGTCGCCCACCGTGCCGCTACATATATATACATATTAGGCTTTACACGATCAGGATTTTTTGCGACCGATCACCGATCAGCGAGTTTAAAGAAAAAAAAAGATAACCGATCACAAGATGGAGCAATGTGTCGTTTTAAATGACCTGTTCATTTACTGTATATACTTGTGTACTTAATTGCTCAAAAAAAATATATTTACAATAAATAATGTATCTTTGTTCCTCTATTTATGCCAGTGAGGCATAGTGACAGACAGAACAAATGAATGGTCTTCTATTAGATGGCAGGACGTACATACAGTAATTAATGTCTCCACTTTTTGTGACATTTTTGTTTGTTGGTGTGCCGCGAGATTTTTCAATTGTAAAATATGTTCCTTGGCTCCATAAAGGTTGGAAATCACTGCTCTCGTCAGATCGTGTATTCTAATCAGTTAGGTCAAACAAACATTACATGACAGAAATAATGGGGGCTAATTTACTGTAATTAAATTACTTTATTGCAATTAAATTACGTCACCCACACCGAAACTTTAGAGCACGATTCGACAGAACGGCGGCATGTTTACGTACAACCGTTCGTGCTACCACTAACTTGCTAGGCTACATAACATTTTATTGCCTGCTTGTGATCTGTATCGTATTCAAAGTACGCGAACATACCTCAAGCAAGCCTTAAACCAACGTCCTCTCCTGTCCTGAGCACCGGTGACCACCAACACACGTTTTTCCCCATTTTCTCCTTATAATACAGTCGGCGCGATCCACTCTTGTCGTCGCCACAGCAACGAGTGTATCAGGCCGCATTTTAAAAAGCCCAATGATCGTAAAAACGGGATGCGGTGGTATCGGAATACAAGATTTTATTGCGGTAGTCTGAAATAGTGCAATCGTGAAAGAGCAAATTTGTCTTGTAGTCTGATCCGGGCATTACGTGTTGTCTGTCTCAGACGTGTTGTCTGTCCCACACCGCCAACATGTTTTTTTCTCATAACTTTATTGGCTGTCAGATATTTACAGTACTACGTCAAAAGACATGCGACAAGGCTAAAAATAAACTTAGCTTTTGGATTCAAATATACTGTACACGATGGCGACACAGAGTCAATGTCTTTTGCGCAGCCGATCAATGACCTCATTGATCGGATCGGCGAATTATGACATTGAAGCCGATCAGCCGATCATCATAAAATGCTAATTATCGGTCGATACCGATCAGGCCGATAAAATCGGTGTAAAGTCTAATATATATCTGTTGTTGACCAATACTGGCCACTCATGCCAGAGTAGCATCTGCTCCATTTGCACACCGATTGAGGAGTCTCTGCAACATTTGCACAATCAACATTGTCCCAGATTATCGCACTACTCCTCACTTTAAACCGCATACACTCCTTGAAGTCTCGGCGCCCTTTGAACAATGCTCATTGCGCCGGACTATTGCAATATTAGTCATTCGAACTGCTTTAAGTGATAGAGGACCCTGCATCTTTTTGCACAATTGTCAAAAAATAAAAAATTAAAATGTACCGGCATTACCAGATAACCAGCAAACCTTTACTGCTCAGTGACTGTTTTTTTTTTTTTTTTGTCAATGTCTTATGTCTCAAAAGTGTTCTCTGTCAATTGACTGTTGTCGTACAAGAGCGGCTCCAACGACCGGAGACAAATACCTTGTGTGTTTTAAGGACATACATGGCAAATAAAGATGATTCTGATTCTGATGTATATATATATATATATATATATATATATATATATATATATATATATATATATATATATAAATATATACAGAGTATATATCGGATTGGGACACAGTATCGGCAGACACTCGGACTCAGGTGCAAAAAAATAAATAAATAAAATGTGATGTGGACATCCCGAGTTACAAAATTTGCTTACTGCAAACTGAATAGTAGACATTGATAAAAGTAAGTAATTTCTCGTGTATCATGTGCACCCATGTATCATACGCATAAGTTGACCTCAAAATTGTGGAAAACTCTTCTACCTATGTATAATGCATTTTTACAATGCATGATTTTGCTTATACTCATATGATCAAAACATGAAGTATTATCTGTATTTTGTAATTTTTTTCAAATAATTATTCTGAAGTTAAGCACTTTATTTGCACATGTAATAATTTCTTTTCATTTACAGCCCTACATTTATTTAGTAAATGAGAAAACACACAATTGATTACCCAGGCAGAATGTGTAACCTGGGTACAATTCTTTAAAGAAAAAAAACATGAAGTGCCAGGCGAAACACATTTAATTTTATTTTAATGGAATTCAAATTAAACTGTCAAGCATTTCAGAAAAGCATCATCATTAAACAAAACATAGCCATAAAGAAATTAATGATGATTGTTGTTCGGTCATCAGTCGTATTTAAAAAAAAAAAAAACAATAGTTCACAAATTCTCCCTGGGTATGTAAACATATGAGCACAACTGTACATACACCTTTTTCAACACCTCTAGGTGCCGGTGGCATACTAGAATGAAAGTGTACACCTTTTTCAAAACCGCTAGATGGTGACATACATTTATAAAATGTGTAGGCATGACTGTGAGTGCGAATGGTTGTTTGTTTCTACGTGCCCTCCGATTGGCTGGCAACCAGTTCAGGGTGTACCCCGCCTCCTGCCAGATGACAGCTGGGATAGGCTCTAGCACGCCCGCGACCCTAGTGAGGAGAAGTGGCTCAAAAAATGGATGGATGGATGGATGGATGGATGGATGGATTTTTTTTTTTCATTTTCCCCTATACCTATGTATAATGCACACTATTGACTGAGCCAGATCATTCCATTTTCAAGGCATTGAATCAATCAAAACTGGTTCTGGTTGTCTTGGAAGACGTTTCGCCTCTCATCCGAGCAGGCTTCATCGGTTCATGCAATAGACTAGTTAGGACAGCACTAGCCAGAGTGTTGGTGGGAAACCCAACTACTGTATTTAACTTTTAATTTGGAGGCACACCCCAAACCACAAATGACAGAATTTTATTCTACTCTGCCTCATGGCTTGAAGCAGCTCCACAACTGTTTTACAACTGAATTGAATATTAACTTGGCGAAATGTCTTCTAAGATAACCAGAACAAACCTAGCCTGAATAAAAAATTAAAAGTTACTGCTATACATACGGCTTACATATTTCCTCAGCTTCCTATAATCATACATGAAAATAATAATAAAAAATAATGAAGAGCGTAAAGAGCTCTTACTCTCTGGCCACAGCCATTGCATCTGTATTGTAGTAAAAAGAATATATATATATCACTATTAAAATAAATAATCATAAAATTATTACTTTTTCTGTTGGACTTTTTTTCCATATGCCTTGGATCGGTTTCTAGTATTATTAAGGCCAAATGTTTTGACACATTTGCAATATACAGTGCCAATTTGTTTGTCGTCACATTTCTGTGGGGCCAATTCTACATGACTCGTGCACTCACTGTCGTTGTCTCGCCACGCTGCACTATTTGCATATCTGTTGTTGACCAATACTGGCCACTCGTGCCAGAGTAGCATCTGCTCCATTTGCACACTGATTGAGGAGTATCTGCAACATTTGCACAATCGACATTGTCCCAGATGATCGCACTACTCGTCACTTTAAACCGCATTCATTCCTTGAAGTCTCGGCGCCCTTTGCACGACGCTCATTGCGCCGGATTATTGCAATATTAGTCATTCCAACTGCTCTAAGTGCTAGAGGACTCTGCATCTTTTTGCACAATTGTCAACAAAATAAAAAATACAAAATGTGTAGCGACATTACCGGATAACTGGCAACCCTTTATTGCTCAGTGACTGTTTTTGTCAATGTCTTTATGTCACAAAAGTATTCTCTGTCAATTGACCGTCTGTTGTCGTACTCGAGCGGCTCCGACTCCCGGAGACAAATTCCTCGTGTGTTTTTTGGACATACTTGGCAAATAAAGAGGATTCTGATTCTGAAAAACATTTCATCACTCTTAAAGATCAACTTAGATTTCCAATCACTGACCTCTTGTATTTGTAAATGTCCAGATGTGGTCGTTTTTTTTTTCACTGTTCAATCGTGCGGTGGTGTGCGGAATGTGTTTCTGTTTCAACACCGTTGAATTCAGCCATTATTCATGCAAAGCCCAGAAGCAGCCAATGCTGTAAAAAATGAGCCTTGTTGCCTTTCTCAAGTGAGTGTTTTAGGCTGGGCGTAAACACAAACACGCACGCTTTAATACACTTGTGAACACAAACACAGACCACAGTACTCACATACGCTCATAGACAAATACAAACTAAATCCACCCAAGCAACATGAAGGGGCAAATACAGGGGGGGGAAATAAGCCACCTTCTCTTTTGGGTTTTTAGCTCCACCATCTGGTCTTCGATGACACAGTCTCAGTTATAGACAACCCCTTCCTTTGAAACACGCTCAGTACAAACATGCACCCTGCACATTCCGGCAGTGAACTTTAAGAGGGCTTTATTTATCACCTTGGCAGAAACATTTGGGAAAGTATTCTCAGTCTGGTGATAAAACGATGCGATGCCGTACGTGAGCCATGCGGTAACTGCGGCTCTGTGGATGAGAGTTGTACTGTATTGATCGTTGGAAGAGAGACTGATGCAGTGAGGATTTTGCTCACTTGGGGGTACACCGATAAAGGAAGGAGGATGCCGCACTTAAAAGGAGAGCTTTTATTGAAACTCTTCATTGGCTTTTGAAGAGAAGTCAGGGGATTGTTGCTGGCAGGTTGCAAAAATCTTGTCTCCATTAATTATTCTTCTGCGAGAGTTTGTTGTGTGACAACGATGTTCGCTTGAGTTGGAAACATGCCTCCTGTTGAGTCACTTTGCAATACTGTTAACATTGCAAGGGGCGGTCCCAATTCAAAGGAAACACATTTACGTATTCTGAGTTCGTGAATGTCTAAAATGAAACTATTACTTCAGCTTAACAAAAACTACATGTATCAAATTAAACAATAAATAAATGTGTTGCATGAAAGAAGGGCTTGAATCCTTTTTAGGCGTGTACTAAATAAAGACATTCATTATTGAGCCAAAGGTATTGTTAATTGTTGTCATTTCTCCTATACTCGTAGCAAAAATGTCTGATATTCATCTTTGAATGTCAAGCCCAAATGATTTCAGTCGACATCAACAATAAAGGGATTGGCCTCAGTGTTCTAATACCTTTGGAAGAGAGTGGAATTACAAACGTTCCTCTATCATTCATTAGGTTTGTCCCGATCCGATCCCGTTCTCGTAAATCACGGTCGATCGTGTGATTTTCGACATATCGACTGAAAAGAAAAGTGGATTTTTACATTTTCTGAATTTCTAAGGTCAAAAATAACATATTTTCATGCTTTCCTTGCTGAATGATAGCCATATAAAATATATGTCGTGTTGGGATGGATGCCTTTATTCAAGTAAGATCATTGAGACAATTTGGATGTGCTCTTTATTTCTTCTGAATGCATTGCCGAAGGATCGGCCGAGGACAAAATAAAGGGACTCGGACTCGAGTGCAAAAAAAACAACACAAAGTGATCGCGACAGCCCTACCTACCTATTACTGAATCTTATTCATGTGATTTAAAAGACGGCTACCGTAAGTATCATAACGCTCTGCTTAAGACCTGAACACATTTGATGAGGGAATGAAGTCGGATCCAAATGAAGTGCAAATAAGAAATAAAACATCAATTCCAACACATCGTTTTGTGTTTGGTTATTTCAAGCGACAATAATATTTCAAAGAAAGTCTCCGTAAATGTTATGGACAAATGTATTTAAGCACTTAACAGTTCACTCCCGCCGCTCACGATGAAAAGAAAGGGATCTTTCTTTAATAGCGCGCCTTTGATTTGGATGTAAACCGTAAGACATTTACGACAGTGACCTCATTCCATTTAACTATTCTATTCTATTCTAGTCTTGTTTATAATTTGCTAACGAGCAAATACAAGGGGGCGGGCTGGGTGCTTATTGAAAAATTGTACACAGCATAAAAGAACCCAAATAAGAGGCGTCTATTAGCGTCTGTAATAGCGTGATCCCAGAAGAGTTTTCCCCAAACGAGCAAATAAAAACCATTGTCATGCACTACAACCCCGCCCCCCGATTTGAGGCAAATCCCCTATTTGGAGTATAAACCTGCAAGGCTTTGTGGGTAATTAGCGAACATGCTCAGGAATGTGAGCAGCAGGTGCGTTTGATCTGCGGCAAGAGGCGAAAGCACTGTTGACAGAGAGATGGCAGGAGGATGCTGATAGGAGGGCAAGTGGGTGGGGGAAAGGAACACGGGAGAGCCGAGGGGCACGTTTTACTCATATAGGCACTTATCAAAAACATACAATTGTTACTAGTGAGTTAGGAAGCGGAATTATTGTAAGAATGTTCTGTATTGTTACTCCACTCGTGAAAATAAAAGGAAAAGACATACACTCGCATGCGAATCGAATATTCCAATTTCAATATGGGGGGTGGGGAGAACAACTCTGACCTTCAAAAGAATGAGTCCCCCGCCCCCTCGTAAAACTGAGAAGTTGCTTAATTCATAATCGGTCACAAACATGATTCGGTTCCATACCTCCATAGGTGCTGTATATCAAACTAATACAATTTTAATCAACAATTAGTTAAATACATTCTCCTTCTACTGAATTATTCACATGATTGTGTGTGGCTACCATGTGTTCAGTGACGCCTAATTAAAGCACATACACTCAACCTCATTTGAAGATGCCAGAAGCAAAGTTTATATATAAGAGCTAATATTTGAAAGTCAAATTAAAGTTGAAACAAACAGTAATAACTGTTAATTAACTCTGGATTTGTGTCGTCCGTCCCCCCCCCCTCCCCACACACACACCCTCTTTTGACAAACCAGAATGTTGTATAATATTCACAAGGATAGCGCTTAACATTTCGGACCACAAAGCTACATTTCAAAGCGTTGAATTATTCTTTTGATGTGAGTATTCTCGGTAGAGTAGATATTATTTTAAGATCTCTTTGTTCAAAAATTCATTTTTATTATCGCTGCGTGAAATGCATAGTAATCCTCCACACAACTAGCCATTGGTGCAATTAACATCTTCGATCCAGTTCATATTGCTGATCATTTATACAGACGACGCACCTCCCCTGCGATCGCTCGCAGGGATGGACTCTTCCATCGCTCCCTCGCATTGAGAGAATCCTTCTCATGCTAATGAAAATGGAATGTGAAACTCTCATGCACGGGGCACCACCGTCACCATAATAAAGACTTTTGAAACGACACCGAGGCCAGTTCAACAAGTCAGCCGACGGCAACGCCGGTGTGGTGACATCAAAGCAATTAAAACTAACGATAAATATGAACAGCGGTGGGTGTTAACAGAACATGACTGGGAAGCTGGGCTGTAAACAAGTGTTGGATGGCTGATCATTAAAACTGTGTCACATAGGGGCTGCACAGCAGAAGAGGAATTGAGATTAGAATTCACTAGAATTCATCTGAATTTTCAGAAGACGCTGATGATTATCTTGCGACTGATGAGTCGTAGAGACATCACACCATGCGGGTATGGCAGTTTACGTTTACAGCCTGATAAACATATGGCTGGCGTCGGCCCAAAACCTCCCAGAGTCTGTCCAAATACGATCAAGTTCACATTTCTTTTTCACAAATCAACAGTATAGGTCAGTCGACGTGACCCGACGTTATTTTTTTCAAATGATTTACCAATATAAAGTTCCGAAAATGACTTGCTCTCGTTGGCGATGCGGCGTTGACGGCTCGGCAGAGATGCCATTTTTTTGGGGGGTTTCCTGAAAAGTGATGGATTTGCAATTGCAAGGTTCCTGCCTGGTGCCAGCCCTATTCAAGATTGTCCACTGGGGGGGGGGGGGGGGGGAGTCGGGAAAAAAATACAGCGAAAGACCGTCAAATAGCGACAGGAAAGGACCGTAAAACCAAAACCTCTTTTACTCTATTATGTAAATATATTTAATAACAGTAACTTGAGAGGCTGGGGAAAACTTTGTTTTACTCCCCCAAAAAAAAATTACTATAATAATAATAATGTTAAAATGATAAAGAAAAAACATGAAAACAAATAAATATGTGTAAATGTCTAAAAAAAAAAAAAAACTTTAACGGTATTATTTCACGGTATTCAGTTTATGGGATGCACATTGAAAATTACAGTACAAATTTGTAGATTGTTAGCCGCTTAATTGAGTAATTCTTTTAAGTAATAGTAATCATTCGTAATAATCATAATAATAATAGCAAAAATAATAATTATGATTCTAACTTTGTTTTTGTTTTTAAATCAAATCAAAATAAAACCTAACGCATCCAAGCTATGTTTCAGTGTCAGAAAAACAGAATATTCCTCTCGCCTACTCAAAGGTTCTTTCAACTATACAAAGGGTAGAAATGAGAAAGTTTGGTGACTGTCACAGTTCCTAATAAATGGGCTGGATGAACGCATAGCTTGAACATTCGCGCTACTTAATGGGCCGACATTGTTGAATTATCTATAGGTCTCGGTGATTCAAAAAGGACCATCAAACCCGAACTTGAGAGCAGTGTCTTGTAACTGAATAATACATTACACGTGGCAATTATTTCTGTTAGAAGCAGACTGAGAAATCAATAACCAAGGGATCAAATCAAGGACTGTGAAGCTCTTGTTTCTACTCCCCTTGTGACCAATTACATCAGCACATTTTAAACACCTGCAGTGTCACAGTGAGCTGTCACACACTATCTTGCGCCTCACACACACAAACACAGCCGGTGTTCGAAAGATGCCCAAATGTCCTCGTCAAAAGGAATATATTTGTGTACTGACAGAGTGATTGGAACGCTGTCATCTGGACTATTGTGTCTGCAGCCCTTTGAACATCGAGAAAGACATCAGTAGAATCGTTGGGAGAGTCCTTGCGTTCGTGCACCCTCATCAGGTGGCCTGACCTGGAGCTACACGTTGTGCGCTACTTTTACCTTCCGGCTGCGTCTTCCCATGCCATACGGTGAGAGAGGGGGAAATGGCCTGTTGCGTGCATGACACAAATCCAGAGATTGGCCATAGAAGGCACAGTGTCAGTGACTTGAACGTTTGGTCTCTTGGTGGACAAAACATATTTTGTACCAAAAAGGCTCATCGTATGCCGATGCTGCTGGTGGCTTAATAGAATAGAATATTGGCAAGAGCAAAGAAATATCAATACCAAATTTCAAAGACCACATAGTCTCCATTTAACATCTTCAAATTAGGGATGCGTATAGTCAATCAATTTATTGACTAGAATTTTGTCAGTCGTGGAATTTGATCGAGCACGCGTGTACTGTATCGTCACTTCCTCAAGCAGCGGCAGAGGCGTGTAGGCTTCAGAGGGCCAGCGTAACCGAAGTTCAACACGCTTGCTGCGTACAGAATATGTTTGTGAAGCAACATATCCGTAAAGATTGTATGATATTGAATTATAAAGTAAGTTTGTCGCATACGCTAAAACAGCGGAACTATATTTGGGGCTAATCAGATTGCGCCAATTGCGTGCTGACTCACGTCTAACATGAGTTTCAACGTAATCGGTTCCTTCGGAACGCAGGCGGGGCCGGGATTTGAACCCCCGTCCTCAGGACCGTGAGGCAGACGTGCCAACCGGCCGTCCACCGTGCCGCCGTTGTGACCGTCGTGATAAGAAATCGTAATACTGTTTCATATCGGTCGGAACCGCTGGACTGTCACAAGACCGCTACGGCGTAGCGTGGAATTAGACAATAAATCGGTAGCTGTCCGAAATAGGCAATCTGGAAAAGGCCATTGGCCATGGCCATGGCCATTCCTGCTTCAAATTGGAAATGTATCATTATCTCATCATGTTTGCTTCCAATGAACACTGTTTCATTTGTGCTTGTAGTGCACTGGTTGGTCTGCTCCCTCTCATCTGAGAATAGATCAAACTCAAGCCTATCCAAACTCACCAACGCACACTCAGGTTCCTCCGACCAATAATAGCCCGGAGTCAAAGGATGCGTCTTCCACGATAGATTGATACAAATCCCCGATGTATTGTATGTTTACTGAAGACTGAGTGCCTAATAGGGAGAAAATGTAAACTGCCATACCTTCCTATTTACTTATGTTAGTGAAGAACACAGCTTGTCCAAAATAGCATCTTTCTCAATTAGGGTGCAACACCTTGCCAAAGGCAGTCCAGCAGCAACCGAGCTCATCAAAAACACCGAAGACGGACGCGGGAGCGGCACCCGCCGTAACCCGCCGCACATTTCGGCATGTCAGTCAAAGAATGGGGAATGAGCCCCGCCCAGGTTACTGGCAAACAGTGGAAGGAGGGGGACATTCGGCAATTAAAAATCACGAGTAGCACGGCGGCGGCGGTACGTTACGAGGACGTAGAGACGGCTCGAGTAAGTTTTCCAGAAGATGAAAACATGCACGGGCTCGCCGAACGAAGGCACGCGCAGCCAAAGGACCTCGTATGCTTCAAAAGAACCTGTGATTTCCACTATTCTCTGCGGTGGGCTCGCTTTGCATATTTCACATCGGTGGGTTTCTTATCCATGCGCACCTTTCTGTTGATGTGCAATGTGCTCTTTACGTCTTTTACGTTTTTATCCAGACAAACACAATGTGTGGCTTTGTTTTCTATACCACTCGCCGACTGTATGAGGGGGCAACATTTGTTTCGAGCACATAAAAGCCTCGAGATGACCTATGGTTCCAGGCAGACCTTTAAAGAAATGGAGGACAAATGTGACACAGCCTCCTGTGTGAGGTAACAAGATGAATGTGAACCGGTGCGTTGCGCTTCTGTGATGTCTTTGACCTGCAAAGTTCAAAGCTGCTCCCGGACTCCGGACCCGCGTCCAGCGAGCGAGCGAGCGAGCGAGCGCCTCAGACAAAGGCTTTGTTCATAATAAAGTGAATCCACCATATTGTTTCCTTTGAGCGCCACACTATTTCAACAGGGAACAGAACGGCGGAGCAAAAAGTTGCAACGCATCGCATCGCACGCCATGCCCGGCATTCCTCCCATATTCTGCAGTTTAGCTTCTGCGAATGTTGAAAAAGATATTTTTGTTGCTGATTGAATGTGACACGCATACAGAGTCAACCTGTTCCAGCACACCTCGGTACACTCGTTACCTATGTACACTTAGTGCACAGGCACTGTTCTCAACAAGGGTGGCCTTGTAACGGGTGCATAATGAGCCTCTGTTCCAAGGGACACGTTGTGTGGCGACGACCGACGAGGCGGTGCGCCACACGTGGGCCGACAGGACACCCAAATGCCCCCCCCCCCCCCCCCGCTCTGGTATGAAGAAGCACGGGGAGGTGCCTACAGCCCGCGGTCATAGTTAACCACGGCCACGCAGCGAAGGCCGGCTGATGCGGTGCCTCCGTTCCCCCTGAGACACAAGGGTGAGCGGGACTTGCAAGTTAAAAGTGTGGCTGCGAGACAATATGAGCTTCTCTGGGCCGCGTCAGTTCGCTGTGTGGCATGAGGCCGAAGTTGTCTGGTGAAGGCCAGACCGTCCGATAGTTTTGGGTTTAGTGCGAGGTGCTATGCGTTAAACCGGCACGAGTAGTACGCAAAATAATTGTGTATGGGTTATGTTACAGTGGCTAAAACTTCTTTCTTCATCCAGTGCAGTACAAGTACAGTTCAGTTCAGTTGTATTTCACTTCAACGTACAATACATTTCGATTTTATCTTGAAAAAATGCTTGTTTGCAAACTTTTATTTCGATACCAATTTTTACACGCTGCCACGAAGGCCATTTTTCCGCAGTCTATTCCTTATTGTTGAGTCACGAACACTGATTTGAACTGAGGAAAGGGAGGCGTGCAGTTGTTTAGATGTTCTTTAAGACCTCCTGGCTGAGTCGTCGCTGTGCTCTTGGGGTCATTTTTGCAGGCCGACATCTCCTGGGAAGGTTCGCCGCTGCTCCGCGTTTTCTCGATTTGGAGATCGTGGCTCTCACAGTGGTTCGGTGGAGTCCTAAGATTGTCACCTTTTCCAGACTGGGTGATGTCAATGACTTCATTTCTCACCTATTCTTGTGAATATGAACTCAGGTTCCCCCCCCCCCCCCCAAAAAAAAAGTTCATTCATGATTTCCCAATGCTGGTAGTTACTTTAGCACAGTTTTTTTCAATGAATAAAATCCCCATTTAAAAACTGCATTCTATGTTTATTTGCGTGATCGTTGTCTGATATTTACATTCGTTTGATGACCTTAAACTGCAAGCGGGGAGGGGAAACTCTGCAAAAAAAAAAAAAACATACTGAGAAGGCGGCCATTTTTTTCATTTCCCATTGTTTCTATACACAGAAACAATTTTTTAAAAAAACAATGTTGTATATGAATTTCATGCCATATCCCCCTCGCCCTGAACTACGATATTTCAATGTTGGTCATTATGATGGTATTTTGAGACGAAAGCTTTAAACCAAACAATTTAGTGGCCCCCCCAAAAAAACTATATAAATATGACACAGAAATTATTTTTCAGACTCCATTTTGATTATGGCCTTTGGTTATCTCATTTGATGTTCTTTCATTGATTGCCTGAGGTCTGGGCCAACATCATGTTTGACTATTAAAGTCTTAAAAACTCAAACTTCATTTTTTTTGACAGCCAAACCTGGAGCTTTGAGTTAAACTTCAATCACGGTACAGTATTGAATTAAGAATATCATTCAAAATAAAACTGTAACGCACACGAGTCTTAAAATAATCCTTCCCACTGAGGACCCGTGTTTGTGACAAAAACTGTATAGTGGCTGCAGTTAACGCCGGCTCACTTTTTTGAAACACCAGAACAAGTGGTCAATACATTGGTATGTGCAGATGTAGGTGTTTGACTATATGTATATATGCCGTATTTCATCTAAAGACCTGGCGATAAATAGAGGTTTCTTCATTGGCCAGCAAGGCCCCCGGAGGCTGCCTAATCATGACAATTAGGCCTCGCACGTTGGACGTCTCTTTTACGAGACTATCGGATCTTTATCAAGCACACATCTTTAAAAAGGCCATTTAAACAGACACTCCGCAGCAGCTTGCGTATGTGAACAGAAAGAACGCCTTCTTTACATTTCAGCGTCCTCGCAGGGCATTTCTGCTCCTACAAAAGCGGCCTTCAGAGAGAGTTGAAAAAGAGCGGGTGTGTGTGCGTGTGGGCACGAGAGCTAAATGTTCGACGTGAACAACACACTTTAAGACTGTTTTTGTTGTCTTTACAAATCTCTCTCTCTCTCGCGCTACGAATCAGCCTCAGTGATGGCCGATGTTTTGAATGTGACCCGAGGAGCTCAGACGGATTCCGGGTGTTAAATGTGAGCGGAGTCGAAACGTCCGTTACAGCAACAGATTCCGCTTTTTTTTTACAACATGTATTTCATCCATATGGCATACTTTTATGTTTATAATTTATAGAATTACAACAGTAGTTAGTGCAATGGTATAATGTTGCAAAAAAAAAAATGAATACACAGCTCAAACTTTTCTATACACGCTGTAAATTGTCAGCGTGTATAGAAAATCTCTAAATGTTGCTGAAAAACAATCATTTGAAAAAAACGGATTCTTAACCGGTCATCGTATGTATAAAGTGCATACCATACATACAGTATATCATGAACCTATACATACTGACTGGCACCGTTATGTATAAATATAAGCAATACTGCTGTGTTTCGTTTTCCTTCTTATTTGTTTCACAACCCAAAACTGTGCGGCTATGCTAATGCGTAATGAATGACTGAATGAATGCATGCATGAATGACTGACTTTTGCTTCTGTATTCGTGCCGCCACAGAAAGAATGTGCGGCTCTTTGCTGCCATCTTCAGTCCTTCAAGTGCCATTGTACATTTTGGGTCATTTCCCCCGAATTTAGCAACCGACGGATGTGGTCGCATTTGATTTGGATTATTAGTTCGTATTTAATTAGATCCATTTGGTAACGAACCTATTCTTATTCACAGTGAACGTTAATATTGATTTTTTTTTTTTGGGTGCTTCAACCTTTGGTCTGGATAACAGAAGTAAGCAGTTAGTCGTGGAAACTAAACAAATGTTTAAGGTTGGCGGAGTAACAGACATAAATGTACAAATATCTATGCCCGTTTTCTTGATGCTTTAAATGTGACGCTCTGGCAAGTTATAACATCATTTATGGAAAGAAGGTCAGACTGGAGGGTTCAAAATAATGCAAAACCTGGAGTATAACCAAAGAAAGGCTCCGGAATTTGATGAATACAAATCTTGGGGATTTTGACAAATTCCGAATCGAAAATGAAACTGTGGTGTATATTGTACAAAGGCGATATTGGCAGGAAAATCGCAAATATTTACAACGCAGTGACAGCAGACTGCAGACAGCAGTATACTGCCCTACAACAATATGGAGGAACACCATTTGTTGTTAAGTTGGGTCTGACAGCCGTTTTCATTTTTAGGTGCGGAATCCAAAACTGATGTGTTTTTCTCTATCACGTCAAGTTTTTGAACTATACATCCCCGTTTTCTTAACAAAGATGAAAAATACTGCACTTAACAGCTATGGGCTTGTTTTAGGAAACGTTTCAAAAATTGACATACAATGAAAGATGAAAGAAACAGGCATGACTGCAATGCTTATGTAACGCTATGATGTTATACAAAGGGTATGGCCCAAATCCTCTTCAGTCCTACTATGCTAGCTTTCTGTTTGCAGGTATCGATCGACAGTACTGACCTAGTGGGAGCCGCACTGTCTCAATTGTGACTTGCACAAACAAGTTGCCGTGGAGCTGCAGATGAGTCCAATCGTAATCAGCTGGCAAGTCTTACTACAGCTGATTGGTGGAATTTTGCTGATCTGGAGGCTAAGCTGTGGAGAACCAAATGTGCGCGCGAGAAAAGAACTGACTGCAATTTCGGAATGTTAGTTTTAATCAGCGTCAAGATCGAATTCGACCCAAAAAGGTTTTCAAAATGTTCCCCAGTGAAAAGGAAGTCCAAGTGCTGACAGCAAGTGGCCACATGAGTCAATAGCGCCCTCATGTGGTTGATCACTCCACCAACAACTGAGTTTTGAGTGTTTGCCATTGAGCCAAGGTACAGTGGCTACGGAAAGTATTCAGACCCCATTCATTTGTTCCCTCTTTGTTATATTGCAGCCATTTGCTAAAATCATTGAAGTTCCTTTTTTCCCCTCATTAATGTACACACCGCATCCCACGTTGACAGGGAAAAAAAACAACTAAATGATTGACATTTTGGCTGATTTATTAAAAAAGAAAAAGTGCAATATCAAACAGCCATAAGTATTCAGAGCCTTTGCTCAGTATGTAGTAGAAGCGCCCTTTTGAGCTAAGACAGCCATGAGGCTTTGATGACGCAACAGGTTTTTCACACCTGGATTGGGGTGAATGTTGGTGGACAGCCATTTTCAGGTCTCTCCAGAGATGTTCAATGGGTTTAAGTCAGGGCTCTGGCCGGACCATTCAAGAAAAGTCACAGAGTTGTTCTGAAGCCACTCCTTCGTTATTTTAGCTGTGTGCTGAGGGTCATTGTCTCGTTGGAAGGGGAACCTTCGGCCCAGTCTGAAGTCGCGAGCATTCTGGAGCGGATTTTCGTCCCCGTACTCGGCCCGCATTCGCATTTCCTTCGATTGCAGCCGGTCCCCCTGTGCCTGCAGCTGAAAACCATGATGCCGCCGCCACCGCGCTTCACTGTTGGGACTGTATTGCACAGGTGATGAGCAGTGCCTGCTTTTCTCCACACATACCGCTCAGAATTAAGGCCAACAATTTCTATCTTGGTCTCATCAGACCAGAGCATTTTATTTCTCACAATCTTGCAGTCCTTCAGGTGCTTTTTTTTTTTAATTGTTGACATTTTTTTTAGCAAACTCCATGCGGGCTTTCATGTGTCTTGCACTGAGCAGAGGCTTCCCTCGGGCCACTCTGCCATAAAGCCCCGACCGGTGGAGGGTTGCAGTGATGGTTGACTTTCTAGAACTTTCTCCCATCTCCCGACTGCATATCTGGAGCTCAGCCTCAGTGATCTTTGTCTTCTTTTTTTTTTTACCTCTCTTCTACCCCGATTGCTCAGTTTGGCGGGACGGCCAGCTCTACGAAGGATTCTGGTCGTCCCGAACGTCTTCCGTTTCAGGATTATGGAGGCCGCTGTGCTCTCAGGAACCTTAAGTGCAGCAGAAAGTTTTTTGTAACCTTGGTCAAATCTGTGCCTCGCCACCATTCTTTCGCTGAGCTCTTCGGGCAGTTCCTTTGACCTCATGATTCTCATTTTCTCTGACATGCAAAGTGAGCTGTCAGGTCTTTATATAGACAGGTGTGTGGCTTTCCTCATCAAGTCCCATCAGTATAATCCAACACAGCTGGACTCCAATGAAGGTGTAGAACCATCCCGAGGACGATCAGAAGAAACGGACAGCACCCGAGTTCGATATATGAGTGCC
This sequence comes from Phycodurus eques, assembly GCF_024500275.1. Taxonomy (NCBI): domain Eukaryota; kingdom Metazoa; phylum Chordata; class Actinopteri; order Syngnathiformes; family Syngnathidae; genus Phycodurus; species Phycodurus eques. The sequence goes on from NC_084526.1 coordinate 43,465,609, forward strand.
ACAGCAAAGGGTCTGAATGCTTACGGCTGTGTGATATTTCAGTCTTTCTTTTTTAAATAAATCTGCAAAAATGTCACCGTGTTTTTTCTGTCTGTTTTCTGGGTGGAGTGCTGTGTGTACATTCGTGAGGAAAAAAATGAGGATTTTAGCAAATGGCTGCAATATAACAAAGAGGGAAAATGTAAGGGGGTCTGAATACTTTCCGTACCCACTGTACAGAAAGTATTACATCAGAAAAGCCTCACTGTGCAATACCCGCCACCGCCAACCCATAAATGTCACAATAAGTGGATAAAGAGGCTTCTGTCTGTACCGTCTGTCCTCTCGTGGAGCAGCATTTAAATTGTCCTGCCTGTCACTATATGTCGCCGGCACAAATAGTTGACCAAAGACGCATTATTTGTAGTCATTTTCAGACCAGTTCAATGAAATTGGATAACGACATCTGATGATTCCTCAGGCTTACTTACTGTGGATTGTCCAGCCTTAGCCATAAATATGGGATCGGTTAACAGGAAATTCTGCCATCTATCATAGACGGACCCTTTCCCAAAACGTGGGCGACGCCAGAGGCTCTTGTGAATCCTGCATCGTGGGGTACGTATGTTGACAGTTAAGACCAAAATAAATCAATAATCCGTCCATTTTCTGAGCCGCCTCTCCTCACGTGCTGGAGCCAGAAATTAATCAATAAAGAAATAAAATACAGGTTATTAATTGATTGATATACTCACTGTGACGACCCCTGATGTCGAAAGTCCGAAGAAGCATTTACTGTACACCCCTTGACCTTGGAGTGAATCCAAAGTCCTGATTCATTTCATGCACCAAACTTACAAAAATTGGGCCAAACTCAATATTTCATGAAAAATCTCTGCCATGTGCATGTTTCCCTTCTCTCCGGAAATGTAGCGGTAGTTGATCATATGACAACAAAGTTACATTTTGCTTCAACACTGAATCTGGAATAAACAAACTTGAATATAAACAGGAGAAATCGAATTTGCGATAAAAGACCTCAGTGGTATTTGTTTGTTGTTTAGTATTTAAATAGAAATTATTGAATTATTCTGTCTCCATCTTCGATTTATCTATCTCCAACTACCTTTGTTTTTTATTTAAATCTTATTTCAAAGGGCAACAACAAAACAACCCCCAAAAAATAAGAATGTCCTTCAATACAAATCCAAACTTCCAACTATTAACAGTCCCTGCCTCGGAGCTGATAAAGGGCATTAAAAAGAACATGAATTCAATGATGTTATGTTCTCTGTTACAGCCACGTCGCTCTGCACGCGACAAACAGGTCTGCCTTTGACTTTCGCGAACAGACCGCCTGCCTCCCACCTGTCTTGGAAGTGAACTGTTTTGGGCCATTTTGGGGACGGGGAAGCGTACATTTGCTCGAGGGGGCCGGTAGCGTCGTCGCTAACGGCTGCAGCAGAAAGGGAAGGGGCGCTCGCCGGTCGAGACCGACGGGGCCAACACACGAGCAAAGCATTCTGGGATTTGTCACATGAGTGGCGCGTGTGCTATATACCGGCGGACCGGCTCTAATGCACATTTGATATGGTCTTGCGGGCCAAATATAATTACATCGTGGGCCAAATTTGGCCCCCGGGCCTGAGGTTGACATATACGCTACACAGTTGAAACAGTTGCCGCAGATGTCGAGCCACACGGTGGCAGTGCAGGGCAGAGCGCAATCATGTTTGTTTTTGTTTATTTAACTACCTTATTTTTTAAAATGTTCAGGTCAGTACAGCTGTATGAGAATGATGACTCCACTAGATTCGTGACTTATTTTATTTTTATTTAGTTGGTCTTTTTTGTGTGGTCTTCATTTTTGGGGAAGCTCCAAGTTGTCGCGCAGTGGCATTTTACAAAATGTCCAAAGGTTATCCATCTCGCCATCTATTTTGCATAGCGCTTGTCCTTACAAGGTCAGAGGTTATAGTCGATCGAAGGGTGACGTACACCCTTTGATCACAACAAACAAAGGTTATGTATTTCGAAAAATAAATAATAACTTATAATGGACGACGAAACAATTAAATAGGAAATAACTTCATTAACGTCCACTTTTGTCAAACAGATGGTGATTCGGCTAAAGTGACAGACGCTCCTCCCCAGACAGTCCAGAGAGCCGACATCTGGAACAGCCGCCGTGACCCTTGAACCATCGCCAACAATATCTCTGGTCGCCTTCATTAGTTGTTTGGCGTTACACATGGCGACTCACGTCCGGGAGAAGCCCTCTTCTGTTTATAGACCGTCAGACAATTGTCGAGGGAGCGGAGGCGTTTTCAAAAACAAACGTCATCCACATCGGGCACGTTTAGGTTGTTGAGTTTTGCCTGTTGCGCTCCGAAGTCACCATCTTGTTAAAACCTTTGTACAACCGCTACTACAAATAGAAAGTTAAGGATACCAAATGTAAGTAGGACTTGTAAAAAAAGGGCTTCGAGAGAAAGAAGGAGGCAGTGTCAGTGCTCAATGCTCCAATACGACGATACTGACACACATCCGGTCCAGACCAGCGCTGATGTCCCTCTTTTAAATGCTCTGAATGTCTGTGTGTATATACATGCATACATAAACACACACAGGGTGACTGAACAGTAACTCCCTATTTTAAAATATATGTTGTAATATTTTTCTCATTTTTGTGTGTGTATGTTCCATGATTAAAGGAGCAAGTCTGTTCTCCCAAACCAAGGACTTTGGAAGAACTTGAAGGGCGAATACGAGAAGTTATGTCTTCCATCATCCCACAAGAGTTCCTTGGGAAATCAGTTGATGCGGTTCCCATTTCCAATTTGAAATCAAACTCCATGCACTCCATACACTTTCTTCTCATGTTCATTTCTTGTAAGAATTATAGTTCAGAAAGAAATGACAAGTACTTCAAAATAGGGAGTTACTTTTCAATCACCCGGTACACGAATGAAATCCGATAATTCAATTAATCGATGGAAAAAGCTGTGGAATAATCGATTCCATAGTGACAGCCGCACACGAAACGCGTTCAAATGATCCCCAGTTTACCCCATTCCGCTCAAGTCGAAGTGATCAGAAGTCGTACATTATCATCATCATAGCAGTTCATAAAGCATCATAATGGATCGGTGGCGTGTTGTGATGATTTCTTGTTTTGACAATGTCCTGTCCCTGAAGAGGGGAACGAGTGGCAGAACATTCGTGTCAATTAAGCAAGACCAGCAGCCATGAACGTCAGGCTCTGCTCCACAGAAACTTCCGAGCTGTAGCTCGGCTGCCCCGTGAGGCTTTCAGGATGAAAGTACATTTATTGCAGCAGATTCCCAATCAGCAGACTGTTAGATATATCTTAGTAGTTATCATTTATTTGCTTAGCTTGCATTAGTATTTTGCATTAGTAGCCTGCATTAGAATTATGGACAATATTTAGATAGAAAGATGTCTCGCCTTCAAGAAGATGACTCAGCAACATTTGATGGAAGGGCGCCTTGACCAAGGACGTGATCGGATGTGGTCGGGGACGGGACAGGTGTCGGCTGGTCCTATGTTTTGTGTTGTGTCTTAATGCTTAGAATATTATGTCTTGTAGAACTCTCCTATTTTCAAATAAATGTAGGAGCGACGGGGGAGATTGTTTAGAGCGTGTTGAGAGGCTGTAACCTGAACAATCTCCCATGCGCCCTCCTCATGAGTAAAATGACCAACGTCTTCATTCCTTTTGTGTTTATTCATTATAATGTTTGGTGAGATAAATCCAACATTAAATTGGTCCTTCGAGCCGGATGTCAACACACCCGAGGATTCCAGTTGTGGAGCCGACACCCAGTTAAGAGACCGTGGCCACGGCAATTGAGACCCTTTCCGGGACTGGTCTTCGTTCTTCTCAACTGGGATCTGAAGGTTGACGACAATCCACAGGATTGAAGACGACTGGTGAGTTAAATTTTTAAAAATTTTTTTGAATGAATGTATCGCGCGACAAAGAAGTCTGCGGCGAAATAAACCTTGTGTAATACTAGTCACTGGCAAGTAACTGATGGACGGCGGAGTCCGACAAATTCCGCATGGACGGCGGAGTCCTATACGTGCTGAAATTCCGTGTTAAAATAAAAAAAAATAATAAAAAAAATAAAGGACGGCGGAGTCCTAGACGTACTTAAAATTCCGTGCCTTCGTGTTTCCGTGTTTCCATGTTTTCGTGTGTTTGTTAAAACGTTACTAATATCGTGTGTGTGTGTGTGTAAAAGTTTGGATG